>NC_057796.1:16757884-16759748 GCF_018294505.1 Triticum aestivum
AAGAAATTCGATGATATATATATGATCGGTTCTACGAAAAATTCAATTTATATATATGCATAACATGTACAATATGTAGTAGCATAAAATATGTTTGAAATAAAAAATAATTAAATGGAAAACACAAAATTAAAAGAAAAAATAAACCATATATTGAATTCATGCTCCAGCTAACTCATCCAAAAGTCTGAACTGATGGAGGGAGGTGGGCAATATATTTCAACACTCCCCCTCACGTCTAGGCTATTTTAGTCCTTAGACGTGGGATTAATGTAGGCCGCAGAATCATTTTATTTAATACTGCGTTGGCAGGGTTTTGAACTCAAGACCTCTTGGCTCGGATACCATATTGAATTCATGCTCCAGCCAACTCATCCAAAAGTCCGAACTGATGGAGGGACGTGGGCAATATATTTCAACACCATAAACCTATAAACCCCTTAACCTTTTAGTCCCGATTGGTGTAACCAACCCGGACTAAAGGCCCCTAGCCCCCGGCGCGGGCTCGTGCCACGTGGTGGGCCTTTGGTCCCGGTATGTGACGAACCGGCACTAAAGGGGGAGGGCCTTTAGTCCCCATCCTTTAGTGTGCCAGGTGCAGTACTGCCACTAAAGGTTCTTACGAACCGGGAGTAAAGCCCGATTCTGCACTAGTATTGGTTAGAAATCAACTATCATGGCGTGCGTGCAAGAGTTAGCCACGCTCGCATAACTAATTGCAAGATTATGAATGTAGCCCTTCTTACCAAGTGGATCTGAAAGCTCTCTCACAACGCGTCTGGGTTTTGGGCTGAACTACTCAAGGCCAAGTATTATCCCAATAGATCCATTTTTGAAGCTCCTAGTAGGGGCTTGCCTTTCTGGAACGTGATTCAAAAAGTTAAGCCAGCATTTGCTTTGGGTGCGCGTTTGACCCTGGGCAACGGTAGATCAGCTCGCTTCTGGCTCGACTCTTGGTGCGATGATGCACCGTTATGGCAGGAGTATCCCTCCCAACGTTTCGGTGGCCGAAGCTTGTTCTTCAGGCCAGCCTATTATCGCCTTGAGCCCTTCTTTATCCCATGGGGAAAGGGCCTGTTGGGAGGGATTAACTGCTCGCTTGGGGTCATCAGTCTATCTCGCTCCCCCGACTCGGTCTCTTGGCAACTTTCGGCCTTGGGGTAGTTTTCGGCAGATTCGCAACAAGTTTACTATTGAGGCCGTTTTCCCTTTGCATCCGGCTTATTGCCTCTTCCAAACTAACCTATATATGCAGCAGTGGCGGCTACTATGGAAGGCAAGAGATTCTGATCAGATGTTGACGGTGACCAGCAAGCTTCGACAAGTTTATCTTACAGCAAGGTCGACCATGGGGCTTAGGGAAGCTCTAGTATTTTGGGTTACCATCGGGCCACAGGTTGGTTCGCCGCTGCGGTTTACGTAGACGCTCACGCCTGGCTGAAAAAAAGGGCGGGCCTAATGTCCGTGCTATTTAAAAACCTGTTCATGGTATTTAGAAAATGACTGTGTGTTAAAAAAATGTGTTTCATGTCCTTTCAGAAAAATGTTCGTGAAAAGTAAAAAATTATTGGTGTCATTTTAGAAAACTGTTCACAACATATAAAAGATGTATGTGATATTTAGAAAACATCTTCTAACACGTAACAAATCTTTTGTACATTTTAAAGAAATGTTCGAGTGTGGGTTTAAAAAATTTCTCTGTGTATTGAAAAAATGTTCAAGGTGATTTTTATAAATGTTCAACATGCATTTGAAAAATGTCAATTTGTAGCTGGAAAATGTTCAACTTGTATACAAAAATGTCAATGATTCTTTAATAAAAGTCGACATGTTTGAAAAATGAAGAAATAAAATAAAAAATGGA
>NC_057796.1:16759758-16770999 GCF_018294505.1 Triticum aestivum
ATAAACCATATATTGAATTCATGCTCCAGCCAACTCATCCAAAAGTCCGAACTGATGGAGGGAGGTGGGCAATATATTTCAACACTCCCCCTCACGTCTAGGCTATTTTAGTCCTTAGACGTGGGATTAATGTAGGCCGCAGAATCATTTTATTTAATACTGCGTTGGCAGGGTCTTGAACTCAAGACCTCTTGGCTCGGATGCCATATTGAATTCATGCTCCATCCAACTCATCCAAAAGTCCGAACTGATGGAGGGAGGTGGGCAATATATTTCAACACCATAAACCCATAAACCCCTAAACCTTTTAGTCCCGGTTGGTGTAACCAACCCGGACTAAAGGCCCCTAGCCCCCGGCGCGGGCTCGTGCCACGTGGTGGGCCTTTGGTCCCGGTACGTGACGAACCGGCACTAAAGGGGGAGGGCCTTTAGTCCCCATCCTTTAGTGCCGGGTGCAGAACTGATACTAAAGGTTCATACGAACCGGGACTAAAACCCGATTCAGCACTAGTGTTGGTCGGAAATCAACCGTCATGGCGTGCGTGCAAGAGTTAGCCACGCCCGCATAACTAATTGCAAGATTATGAATGTAGCCCTTCTTACCAAGTGGATCTGAAAGCTCTCTCACAACGCGTCTGGGTTTTGGGCTGAGCTACTCAAGGACAAGTATTATCCCAATAGATCCATTTTTTAAGCTCCTAGTAGGGGCTTGCCTTTCTGGAAGGTGATTCAAAAAGTTAAGCCAGCATTTGCTTTGGGTGCGCGTTTCACCCTGGGCAATGGTAGATCAGCTCGCTTCTGGCTCGACTCTTGGTGCGATGATGCACCGTTATGGCAGGAGTATCGCAACATTTATAGGCTGGCGGTGCAATCCAACGTTTCGGTGGCGGAAGCTTGTTCTTCAGGCCAGCCTATTATCGCCTTGAGCCCTTCTTTATCCCACGGGGAAAGGGCCTGTTGGGAGGGATTAACTGCTCGCTTGGGGTCATCAGTCTATCTCCCTCCCCCGACTCGGTCTCTTGGCAACTTTCGGCCTTGGGGTAGTTTTCGGTCAAATCCTTGTACGAGAAGCTTTCCTCCTCTCCTTCACTGACGGTAGTTAGACACCTTTGGAAAGCTACAGTTCCTCTTAAAGTGAAAATCTTCCTCTGGCAATTGTTTCGCAATCGTTTACCAACTTCCGATAACATTGCCAAGCCAAACGGTCCCACAAATGGGAAATGCACTGTCTGTGTAGTTGAGGATTCGAACCATACATTCTTCCGCTGCCCCATAGCAATTTTTGCTTGGAGCATAGTCCGTGAAGTATCCGAGCTGGATTGGTTCAGTCCTCTTCAGGCCTGGTCCATCACGTTACTCCTGTGCGTGGTGGATCTAAACGAGTTATGTGGATGTGCGTTGGGGCGTTACTATGGTCATTGTGGCAGATTCGCAACAAGTTTACTATTGAGGCTGTTTTCCCTTTGCATCCGGCTAATTGCCTCTTCCAAACTAACCTATATATGCAGCAGTGGCGGCTACTATGGAAGGCAAGAGACTCTGATCACATGTTGACGGTGACCAGCAAGCTTCGACAAGTTTATCTTACAGCAAGGTCGACCATGGGGCTTAGGGAAGCTCTAGTATTTTGGGTTACCATCGGGCCACAAGTTGGTTCGCCGCTGCGGTTTAGGTAGACGCTCACGCCTGGCTGAAAAAAAAGGGCGGGCCTAATGTCCGTGCTATTTAAAAACCTGTTCATGGTATTTAGAAAATGACTGTGTGTTAAAAAAATGTGTTTCATGTCCTTTCAGAAAAATGTTCGTGAAAAGTAAAAAATTATTGGTGTCATTTTAGAAAACTGTTCACAACATATAAAAGATGTATGTGATATTTAGAAAACATCTTCTAACACGTAACAAATCTTTTGTACATTTTAAAGAAATGTTCGAGTGTGGGTTTAAACAATTTCTCTGTGTATTGAAAAAAATGTTCAAGGTGAGTTTTATAAATGTTGAACATTCATTTGAAAAATGTCAATTTGTAGCTGTAAAATGTTCAACTTGTATACAAAAATGTCAATGATTGTTTAATAAAAGTCGACATGTTTGAAAAATGAAGAAATAAAATAAAAAATGGAAAGAAAAAAACAGAAGAAAGAAAGAAAGCATGGTAAAGGAAACTTGCAATATAATCAGACCAAACATGGTTGAAAAAAATGGCATGGAAATTAGTTTATTCGAAAATAACCCAGGAATAAAACCAACCCACAACCTCCTCTTTGTTGTGCCGGCCCATCGACAACGCATTGTAGGCGAGGAGGTGTTGTACCTCACAATAAACGAGATACAACAAAATCACTAATTACTTGTAGCCTTTGCAAATGTTACTCCCACCTTGCATGGAGGCATCCTGTGTAGACATGTCCTAGCATGTTGCCATATCGAAGTCTCACCGATAAGTCCTATTTGTGGGGAGGGAAAGGAAGATATCCGACATGGTCTGTTTGAACGTCCAAGAGCGAAGAATGTATGGAATAAAGTGGGCAATCAAAAAAAAAATGACAAGGCAATACTCTATGATAGGGCGAGTTCAGCTATGTTGGAGGAACTCGTCTATGGATCGGGCATTGATCATTTCTTTTTGGAGTAGACAACCTAGCTGATCTCATAGTTATTGGATGTTGCCCCAATCCCATGCACAGGCCGAACGTTTGGTAATCTCGCATAAGAGAGCACCGACAATGCACTAGCTAGGGCCAGCCCATAGGCCAAGCAAAAGGGGCGACTGCACGGGCCCCCAAGTGGTGAGAGCCTCGAATACTAATTATAATAGTAACCAATGTACAATTATACAATACATCCTTAATATTATTGAATACATAAAAAACAAGTTTGTAGGAGCGCAAGTTCATACCGCATACTAATGGGGGACAAACCAAACCTACTGGCAAAGTCGAGTTTGATTACGTTGTTGGTCTCTCTTTATGATGGTCGTCTCACTACATTATGAAATTTACAATAATTAGATCTCTATGTTTAAATCAATGAATACTTTTTGATTTGAGAAATGAGTATGCACGAAATCGAACCAAGTGAATCTAAATGGGCATGTCAGATAATAGAATCATATACTTTTCTTTCATATTATACTAATGGTACAAAGCATGCACATGTTGTCGACCTAGTACTGAACCGAACTTCCAATTCATATTTATAATGACCTATAAGTTTCTATGATTATGCTTGCATAATATACACTAGAAACTATTATTAGATATTTGTTAGTGTATACGATTTAGAAAACCCTACCATGATATTCAATAATAACTAAATATATATGAACACAAGCATATCATTTTGCAATAATAAAAATTAATTCAAAAATATTTCCCAAACAAAGAAGAGAATTTTTGTTACATCGTACTTCCTCCATCCTAAATATAAGTCTTTTTAGATATTTCAATAAGAACTACATACATATGTGTATAGACATATTTAGAGTGTAAATTCACTCATTTTACTCTGTAGGTAGTCTCAATTGGAATCTCTAAAAAGATTTTATATTTAGGAACAGAGGGAGTAGAATTTAAATTTTTAGAACAAAATTTTCAATGATATAATTTACAACTGGATAGTAAAGAATAATATAAGTTTTGTTTAGAAACATTTTTATGTGTCTAACTATGATAACCAAGTAGTAAAAATATTATACAAATTAAAACCATAATGTGGTACAATTAATCTAAAGTATAAAGGTTTAGTATGAACAAAATATTCATTTTTCAAAAAGCTGAAGGAAGTTTCATTGTAATCAACTCAGTTTTCCCAAATTTGTTGATTTTTGCCATTTTATACAGGAGATATAGTTTCTATTATGAAAGACATAAAACACACACTTTCTTTTGGTGTTGTTATAAGAGGACACGATTTTACATATCAGATGTTCCTTTTGCTTTAAAGAGGCCCAGAAAAGTTGTTAAAGCATCAATTATCCATAGTATACCTTGGGATGCTGATATGTTTGTTGTGCTCCATCCAAGCATGAATCAGGTTTACTCCAGAAGAAGCATGCATATGATGGGACCAAGAAGACATGGTTTTCCATTTTCTGCAGTGGGTTATACTCCAATGAATATGAACTTTCTAAAGTGCAGGTATGTTTTACTACATAGTAATTTTGATAATATATATGGATTATAACTAGTTATTGCTTTTGCAGATTGGACTTTTTGTAGTTGACCAAGTCTTGCAATGAAGAGATCCAAAAGCTTGTTTCGAGATGGTGTGGATGTATAACCCATATTTTAGGGTTACTATTTTGAATTAAGTTGAATAATTAAATACATGGTATATGTTTATAAATAATTGAGGTAAGAAGATATGACAGATTATTATTTCAAGGAATTGGAATAGAACTATAATTTTTGCATGCATAAAATATTAGATGGAAATAATTACACACTAAGTAATAGCCTATAGAAGTTTGCCTTGTGCAGAATTCTTTTAAGCTAAGTAAGCATGAGAGAGTTAAATAGAAAACGTGCTTGAGCTTTGCATGCATACGTGTAGTTTTACAAAGGAGAAATATTTACAATTAGAACACATGCATGTACTCATGAGAGAGAGAATCGTGGGCTTATCTAGTTGTGCTGGCGGCACAAAAGAAGCATCAAGTTCAGTGCATATACCCATGTATGTACGTGCTCACATTGTGGTGTAACATACTATATCTGGTGCACCGGGGCAATTGATGCTACCGGTGCACGTGCACCAGACCCTGTTGCACACTGAAAAATAATCGAAAAAATGCAAACAAAATTTAGTGCATCAACACAACATCAACCTATGTTGTCACAAAAATTCAAATCAAAATTCAAAACAATGATCAAGATACAAAAATGACAAATTTGACATTAGTGTGCTAATGGGCCAAAACTGAAGCCCAACTTGTGTTATGTACTATTCAGTGTCAATTTTGTCATTTTGTATCTCAAGCTATGTTTTAAATTTTAATTTGAATTTTTGTGACAATATACATTGATGTTGTGCCAATGCACTATTTTTTCGGATTTTTTCGAACATTTTTGCATGTGCAACGGACGACCAGTGCATTGATAGGCAAAGGTCATTGTGGCTACGGCTCAGATATTTTAGCCAGCAACCGACGATTGGCTTCCATAAATAGGAAGTCGCTGCTGCTGCTTCAAACTACAACTCCAAGAGAATGAAAAAGAGCAGGCCAGATGAGAGCGGAGTGAGGGGGGAGATGCTACAGAACCAGGGCTGGTCCTGAGATTTTGGGGGCTCAGGGCGAAACTAAAACTCGGGGCCCCTTAATACTTGAGGCTTTGCAGTTTGCCCCTATTAATCAAGTCTCAACATTTAATTCATAATTAAATTTCCAAGAGAATTTTTTAGAATGATGAATTCTGGAATGCATGAATTTTTTATAACTTGGATACGATTTTTCCATAGTCCAAAGCTCATAAATTTTCAATGATGTGAGTGAATCCACATACAATTACATAAGACAATTTGTAAAATTTCCTACAAAATATTTCAATCCAATCCAAGAGGTCATCATCTTTAAAAAAATCAAATCAGAGGAAAGCAAATGTATAGCAGAAGTCATGCAAAGTTCCCTCAAAATATTTCAATCCAATCCAAGAGGTCATCATCTTTAAAAATCTATGTATGCTACAAACTAAAAGCCAATCACCTCAATCCTCATCATTGATCTAATTAATTATTTCTAACAGAAATGATTGAATTTGATCATTTATACTTTAGAAGTGGTTGAATTTCATACTGGTAATCTGATATACATTTGGATTGGTGTTGATGATCTGCCACGTGGCGATAAGCCGATAACGCGATTTGCAGTGATTGACGTCTCATGGGAGGCCGCGGTGGGCGGTGTGGCCTTGCCGTGCGTGTGCATACGCACCCGAAGCCTAGATAGTGGCGTTCATCGGCGTCCAGGTCGGAGTTGGAGCGTGGCCGCTTGTGATTGATGATTAACAAATTCGCGATTGGAGCGAACTTTTTTGTAGCGAAATTTGAGGAAAGGGAAATCTTGGCGACCTAGTTAAAGAGCAAACGTAGCGAACTATTTTTCTGTTGAGGAAAGCGATCTTGTTAGAAGTAGCCTAGCGATCAGAAGATAAACTCGGAGGGTCCTTGAGTCATGGGATTTGCGTTCCTTTTTCTTCCTTTTGATTTGATCAGAGCGTGTCTACGTGCGGGCGTGAGGCAGCGTGCCTACCTGGTGGTCTGCCAGTTACGATCCTACCTATGCCATGGGGTCCCCTGGATGTTGGGGGCCAGGCCGGCCGCCCCTCCTGTTCCCCCTCAGGGTCGGCCCTGTGCAGAACATAGTCGTAGAAGAAGGGTGAGGGGGGAAGTGCTGATGAGCCCACATAGATAGTTAGCGAGCCGACGCAGAAGATAACCAAGCTACGGATGGAGAATATTCGTTTACAATGGTGCGGCGTTTATACAGTGGCGGGCCGTATGATAAGGCCAAAAAGCTGTGTCACGGACCTATTGAAAACATGACGACTCGCACTTTTGGGTTGGCCTAATGACGGCGAAGAAACATCTTTTCCGCTTTGGATCCTTCATGATAAAAGATGGGTCGGAGATTCGTTTCTGGGAGGACATTTGGCTAGGCAATGCTAACCTCCAAGAACAATGTTCAGTTTTGTACCACATTGTTTGTGATAAGAATGATACTCTTGTGAAGCTGCTCAGTTCATTCCCGACGAATATTTCTTTCAGGCGGGATTTGATTGGCCCCGTCTTAGGTCATAGCAAAATATGTTATCCTAACACAAGGACGTGATTTGTTTCGCTGGAACCTCACTACATCTGGGTCCTTCATAGTCGACTATGGATCGTGCGCTCAGTCATTCAGAGGTCCTAGTGAATAATAACAAGAAATTTTCATCTGGTACTATTGCCGATATGTAAGAATTTTTCATGATCATTTTTCGCTGGAACCTCACTACATCTGGGTCCTTCATAGTCGACTATGGATCGTGCGCTCAGTTATTCAGAGGTCCTAGTGAAATGGAGGGAGAAAATTTGGATTAGGGGGCCAAGTACTATTAAAATAGGTTGGGGAGAGCCAAACCTAAGGAAACTAGATGTTTAGTAGTAAAAATTTCTAGTCTACACAGTTCATCAATAATTTAGTAGACCAACCGCTGTTCAAGGCGGTGTGTATGCGATTGGAGCGGGTGGCCAGGGACGTTTCTACCCAACATGGATGGCAGCATAATGTCCGGATCGGTCCACCACCTCGCTCGTCGTAGGCATAGTGTCGGTCCTATTTAACGGTACTGTTGCTGATATGTCAGAATTTTTTATGTCAGTATATTAGTGTTTGGCTATGTGCATCATAATTATGCAGAGACCGGATATTGCTCATCATACATGGTATCTGCTTAATGCTACATTTTGAGGTAATAAAATTGCCCATTATCAAAAAATAAACCGAACGACGAAGTAGGTGCTACCAAAGTTGTTACTGTAAATAAAACAGTCTCACGCTGTGAATAAACTTGCTTATGTTCACTGATGATGATGGTCAAGCGAGCAGAATTATACTTTCGTGCATTCATCAAAGGGCCAAGGCAAACATCCATCTTTCCACCAGTATTCCTTAATTTAAGGTTAGATCTAGTGGGTAACCATCCAGGTCATAGCTATCCAAAGAGACGAGAGGACGCGAATGCCACACTACAATAAGTAACTAACTACAACTAGTCGTCAACCCGTGCATCCACACGGGCCTATTTCTGATAGTTGTTTCATGGAAACACCTCTTAGGAATTAATATGGAAATACTAATTATAGTATATTTTTGATTTATTGCAAGTATAATAACTATGCGTGGTTCACAAATTATGTTACACTAATATTCTTTTGTCTTGCAATTTTTGTACTGGTTGGTTGATCTGTACTCATGCTATTTACCAAAGGAAAAGTTAGTGCATGATACATAAATAATATATGCATGTTTCTTCAGATATATACAAATATTTTCTGAAGAAGCCCAAACTTATTCACATAAACAATAATTAGGACGTATAGTTTATGCTAAAAAGGATTAATATAATTTCCATAACAAAACTATACCATCTATTCCTTACATTAATAGTTGGATTAAATCCTGTCTGCTTGTCAAATCCACAATCTAAAATTTACACCTGTTACAATACTATCATACTGTACGGAAAACCACATAAGCTCCTTTCAAAATGAAACTGCACTTTTTTAAGAAAAATGCACATTTGGCTAGCTTAATTTAGGAAAACATAGATACTTAGTTTATATCTATTAGCCTATGTTTGAATGTTTTCCACAAATTGGAACATAATATGGTGTATACATATGTATACTTTTGTAACACTGCTTTTCAGAACATATAATAGTTTCCACCCTAATCCATAGGATGGAAATTTATATATTTTGACAATTAGTTCCAAATTCAAGTATTCATATTTAGGATCTTCAGTGGTTAGTAACATTTTTATGACTTTCAGTTGGGTTTTTATTGGCAAACTTAATGTTTGAGCATCATTAATATTTACATCTATCCATATAGATAAAACAATATCCCGAGAACAAAAGGTAACTTATTCCATGTAATATAAATATATGTATAAGGGGAGGATCGTTTTATGAGTAGTCTTGAAAAGGGATCCGAACAGAATAGTCTCATAATGATATAGTATTAATTTTGTGGTACTGAGTTATTTGTTAAAAACATATTATTTATACATGAAACGTTGGAATCCCATTCTAAATTCCATGCAACATTTCATCAGATACTTAGCTCTTAACAGAGAGAATACCTATCAATTTGGAAATACGTTTTTTCATAAAGAGTTCAGGTAATAAAATAAAAAGAAAGAGGACTAACATACTGGCGTAAATAATTGAAGAGCAAAAGATTTTTTTTAAATAATACCATGTTTATGATGACACTACCCACAACCATTTTTCTTTTTCTTTTTTGTATTTCGGATATGGTAGAGAAAGGGCCCAAATCCAGCAGATATAATCAACAGTGCAACAACATCTGTTAAGGAATGGCGGGATAGTAGAAAAATAATATGGTCAAGTATAGCAGGAGTATCACTCTTAACTCTCTCAGATATGTTAGGAGCATCTTAATGGATAACATGGTGTAAAAGTAAACAGATTCTTACGACACTGTAACATTGGTGAAGATACTGAAAAATTCAAATGAAGTACATTAGAATAGAAGTATATAATGAGTCTATGTGAAATATATTAGAAACCTACATGCCCTCAGAGCATCAATGACAGACTCTCTTCTGCACGTTGATGATAGAATAATGCTCCTGGACCCTCAAGTGTTAATAGCTAGATAGAAAAAAATATAAGTACTGTACTTATCATTCTGATAAGCACGGCTTAATAAATCGAAGAAGCTTTCTTTGGAACAAAGTAGGATCATATATTTTTCTGCTAATGATATACAAATCCAATCCCAAAACTGTACATACAGGATTAAACTGGGACATCAAGAATTTCGATCTATACATAATCAAGAGAAGGACAAAAAGCACATACAGTTTGATGATTGAGTAACTATTTTGTAAGCTCCAGTACCATAAGTCCCACTCTCATTACCTTTCGTAGAATGGAGATACAACGAAGTAGGCAAGGACTCCATGCCAGAAGACCCCAGTCCGAGATGGCATTCCATGCATCCTTCCTACTTTAACAATGCACGGCCACATCTTACGCATTCTAGGAATTTTATGTCAGTGCAAACATTTGAAAAGGAAAGGCCACAGAACATGGATCCGCCAATGAAAAAATATACAAAATCAAGCAGTTAGGTGGTAATATAGAGTTAAAAGAAACAGTTAGGAGATATATTAAGAAGTTAGGAGGAGAGATATCATGCATGGCATGGCTTGCATCTTATCTTGTGCAGCCATTGACACCGCTGGAACTCACCAACACATAGTAGTCTGGCACCACTCCCCAGTTTCCTCTGTTCCTACTGTGGGTGAGATCGCCTTCTAGAGAGCCCTCTTTCATCTACTACATATGGCTGAGTCGGTGTTGCAACATCACATCTGACTTTTTGTCCTGTCACATCTGTGTTCTGCAATGAATTGAAAGAATGGAGAATAGAGAAGGGATCCTGGCACCAGCAGTCCGCTGCAGTCCCTTCACTCGGCAACCTCACAAAATACGACGGCCAGCTCCTCCGCTGCTGCATCAACCATTGCGAGATTGATTCAGTAATTGGCCTAAAAATATTTATGTTGGCATCTGGACTGGACCATGAGTCCATGAACCTTTTTCATATCAATTGCTGAGTTAATGGAAATCTGAAGTTCAAGATGCCATTGATATATGAGACGGAAAAGGATTAGGAAGAAGATCTATAGCGTGATGAGGTACACTTGGGGCCTCACGACCATGGCCTGCAGCACGGGCGACGATGAACGACAGGGGCGGCGGGAACGCGACGTGCTACCGAGCACCACACTGAGCTTTAGGAAGGAATCGGCGGCGGCATCGCGGGATAGCGGCGGCGGCGGCATCGTGGGATGATGGCGGCGGCTGTGGCGTATTGGTCGAGGAAGCCATGAAGAACCGGTGTCGTAGCTAGGCTTTTGTCTAGATATTCAGGCTCTCATGGGCTGATGGCTTGTTAACTGCTGCAATTAATGGGTAATCTGGTGCAGCTATAACTTGTTTTGTCAGCCCGTAACAATGGGCAATTATGGACTGTTTTTTCTTCAATGGGCAATTTTTTTTTCAATGGGCTAATCTAGACCGTAATAATTCGGTCCCACCAGATTAACGGCTCGTAAAATCTGATTAACGTGGGAATTTTTAGGGAGTCTAGAATTAGTATAGGTAGGTATAGGTATAGGTATAGGTATATCTAGACCGTAATAATTCGGTCCCACCAGATTAACGGCTCGTAAAATCTGATTAACGTGGGAATTTTTAGGAAGTCTAGAATTAGTATATATATATATATATATATATATATATATATATATATAGAGAGAGCTATAGATAGATAGATAGATAGATAGATAGATAGATATAGATATACATAGATAGATAGATAGATAGATAGATAGATAGTTGATCGAACAGGCGGGTCGTTCTCGAAGAACACATGACATGCATCAGTAGAAGCAGCAGAACGACCCGCCTCGGCCTCTCCGCCTCTCTCCAGTCTCCTCGGCAGTGG
>NC_057796.1:16771058-16773978 GCF_018294505.1 Triticum aestivum
GAGAGAGAGCTATAGATAGATAGATAGATAGATAGATAGATAGATATAGATATACATAGATAGATAGATAGATAGATAGATAGATAGATAGTTGATCGAACAGGCGGGTCGTTCTCGAAGAACACATGACATGCATCAGTAGAAGCAGCAGAACGACCCGCCTCGGCCTCTCCGCCTCTCTCCAGTCTCCTCGGCAGTGGCAACGAAACAACCTCGGCTTCTCCGCTGTACGGCGGCGCCGTGTTGGTGGCCCAAAGGAGCTCCGCCAGGAAGGTCAAGCTCCACATGGTAAGAACTGGAAGTCAACGACTGGATTGGATATGTGAAAGGTGCTAGGTGGATCGGGGAAGGTGGCGACCACGACTTTGCCTGCCGGCGCTTTCACGGAAAAAGCCCGGGAAGTTGATCCGCTGCAGTCTAGGCGACGCATGAGCCAACCTGATTTTTTTACTAGTAGGTAATTATTCGTAGTCCAATTAGAAGGGCGGCCCTAATGTTCGTACCGTTTAAAAAATGTTCATGATATTTTTCAAATGCACTTGTGTTTAAAAATATGTTTCATGACATTTCGGACAATGATCATGAAATGTAATGTTTTATTCGTGTAATTTTAGAAAAATGTTTACAACATACGAAAAATGTATGTGATATTAGAAACATGTTCTAACATGTAACAAATGTTTCAACATTTTTATAAAATGTTCAAATGTATATTTAAAAATGTTCACTATATATTGAAAAAAATGTTCAGTGCGCCTTTTACAAATGCTTAACATGTATTTAGATAAATCTCTAGCGTGTATTTACAATGTTTAATGTGTAGCTTGAAAATATTCAACTTGTATACAAAAATGTCAATGATTGTATAAGAAAAATAGACATGTTTGAAAAAATGAAGAAATAAAATAGAAAATGGAAAGAATAAAACAGAAGAAAGAAAGAAAACCTGGTAAAATAAACATACAAGAAAATCAGATAGAAAAAACGGCATGGAAATTAGTTTATACGAAAATCCTAGAAATAAAACCAACCCAACACCTCCTCTTTGCTTTGTCGGCCCATCGACGGCGCGTTATAGGCGAGGCGGTGTTGTAGCTCACAATAAGTGAAATACAGTGAAATCACGAATTACTTGTAGCCTTTGCAAATGTGGCTGCCACCTTGCATGGAGCCATTCCGTGTAGACCTATCCTAGCAGGTTGCCATATCAAAGTCTCACCGATATGTCTTACTTGTGGGGAGGGAAGGGAAGATATCCGGCATGGTCTGTTTGAACGTCCAAGAATAAAGATCATATGAAATAAAGTGGGAATTCACAATAAAACAACAAGGCAGTGCTCTATAATAGGGCGAGTTCAGCTGTGTTGGAGGAACTCATCAATGGATCGGGCTCTGACTATTTGTTTTTGGAGCAGGTCCCCCTAGCTGATCTCATAGTTGTCAGATGTTATCCCAATGCCATGCATAGACCGATTGTTTGGTAAACTCGCATAAGTGCGCACTGACAATGCACTAGGACCAACCCATAGGCCATGCAAAATGGGTGACTGCACAGACCCCCAAGGGGTGAAGGCCTCGAATATAAATTATAATAGTAACCACTATACAATTATACAATACATACTTAAAGTTATTAAAAAACATAAAAAATAACAACAATTTGTAGGAGCGCAAGCTCACACCCGATACTAATAGTTGATACCACATGGGAGACAAACCAATCCGACAGGCGAAGTCAAGTTTGATTACGTTGTTGGTCTCTCTTTATGATGGTCGTCTCAGTACATTATGAAATTTATGAAAACAAGATCTCTCTGTTTAAACCAATGCACAAATTTTCATTTGAGAAATGAGTATGCAGAACCAAGTGAATCTAAACAAGCATGTTAGATAATAGAATTATATGCTTTTAGTTGATTATACTAATGGTACAAAGCATGCACATGTTATCGACCTAGTACTGAACCAAACTTGCAACTCATATTTGTCACACCCTATAAGTTTCTATGAATATGCTTGCATAATATACACTAGAAACTACTATTAAGATATTTGCTAGCGTATACGATTTAGAAATTACTAACATGATATTCAATAATATCTAAATATATACGACGACACGCATAGTCATGCATATATATGTGTATACACTATACACTTTATGCAGTAATTAAAATTAATTCAAAAAAATATTAAAATTAATTCCTAAAATTTAAATTTTGCAGAATTTTTGTTCTAATGATATACTATAGAACTGCATAACAAAGAATTATATAATTGTTATTTAGAAACATTGTTATGTGGCTAAGTATGATAGCAAACTATTAAAAATATTATACTAATTAAAAATGCAATATCATACAATGAATTTAAAATAAGTATAAAATTTTAATATGAATAAATTATTATATTATATTTCCCTTGGTACAAAAATGATTTGCACTGGCCACTTCAATAACTATATCCCCATCCTTTTTGTTGGGTTAGATTTCTTATTGTTGGCTACTTCAACCAGTATATCTCCATCCTTTTTTTGTTACTCTAATTATGTAATTGATCCATTTCTTTTTACTTGTTTATTTGTCTTTAGAGACCAACATCTTAAATAGTTTAGCATTAGATACCATTTCACAATTTGGTCTTTGATTTACGGGCAAGTTTTGAATCATAGTCCTCTATGCCTGGTTCCTGCCCCAAGCCTCCTCCCAGTTCCCGTCTCCTGAATCAAACATCGGTACTTGTTAAGAGTTATGTAACAATCTAGCTGATCAATCAAAGCACTCAATGAAACAAGATTAACTTGAATAAAACAACGATACTTGTTAAGAGTTATGTAACTATCTAGCTGATCAATCAAAGCACTCAATGAAACTAGATTAACTGGGAAAGCTGGAACCTACTAGATTGACTTCAACTTAAT
>NC_057796.1:16774164-16775200 GCF_018294505.1 Triticum aestivum
CTTGGAGTACATTGCATTGCCCCAACCCCTTTACCAGGTTCTGCAGTACCATCCGCTGTACTTTGAATTGTTCCGTTGCACAATTGGGAGTGTCGTCTCG
Organism: Triticum aestivum; assembly: GCF_018294505.1. Taxonomy (NCBI): domain Eukaryota; kingdom Viridiplantae; phylum Streptophyta; class Magnoliopsida; order Poales; family Poaceae; genus Triticum; species Triticum aestivum. Next base: position 16,774,265 of record NC_057796.1, read on the forward strand.
TCTCTTCTTGTGCTATAGCAGCAATGGTATCTCTTAGTGACGGCGTCTGAACTTGTAACATTAAGATAGCCCTTCTATTCTCAAACATGGAGTCCAGTCCCTTCAGAAACTTTGTGTTTCAGCTCTTCAACATACATCATCACAGTCTTATCACCTTGAGTGGGATCATGAACAATGTTTTCAATTTTTGAAAGTTATAATTTCTTTCAGGTACAAAATTGGTCCAATGCCAGCTAGAAGATGCTCATGATGTTGCATTTGCTCTTGACGAGATCTGTGATATCGGTGAAGAGTTCAATAGGAAAGGACATAGTATATATTTGAACAGTTGTCAACTCTTTGATCTCTCAAAGAAGCTAAAAGAAGTTCACCGTAAGCAACTTATATATGTTATTTTCCAAATTTGTTGATATTTTTCCAATTTTACACCTACCACATGTTTCTTTTGTAGAGAAGACATACATTCTGTTATGGAAAACATCCATAATCACAGTTTCTTTTGGGGATGCTATGAGAGGACTAGGTTTTATATATCAGATTTCCCTTTAGCATCAAGGATGCAAGATTTGAGAAAGGAGGTTGAAGCGTCTTTTATATGCATCATACTTTGGAATGTCGAGGACTTTTCTGGGCTCCTTGATAGCATGAACAAGCATCGTTTGCTCGACAAGCAGGAAGAATATGATGGGACCAAGAAGACAGGGTTTTGTTCTTCTTACAGTGGTGTATACTCTCACCAATATGAGCTTCTGAAAATTAAGGTATATTTTACTGCATACTACTTATAATATACTAGCAGGTGGAAGCGCCCTAGAGCTTTTCCGTATTTGTATGTTGTTTTTATTCTGGCAATAGAAAAGTGATTAGTCGGTTTGCCGATGGGTTGATGGTGTTATTCTTTGGTTAAATGGACAAATGAATAGGAACATACAATTA
>NC_057796.1:16775210-16778077 GCF_018294505.1 Triticum aestivum
CATACATGGTTGAATACGTCCAAATAATAGTTCCCTAGATTTGACATTCTCTAAAAAATCATTATACTTCATATTGGAAACATGTGTTATATATCCGCATGATAACTATGAGCACATATCAGTAGTTTCTTCCCATTTAGGATTACATGTAACAAAATGATCAGGAGTTCCGTACTCATGACATATTGCCATCCCATCATGATGATTTTGCACCATATAGCGTGGGCCACTAGTAAAATCGGAATGTAACATATATTGAATCCCTAGGTTTTGAACAAAGTATACAAACTATACACCGTTATGGCTATCCGGTTTTACCTTCTGGCTGCTATCAAAAGGTAGTTTCCAGCTTGTTGACATTGTTGATTAGAACATGCCAGTTCCATTATCAACACTCCTTCAAAGTAATTTCTTTGTAGTAAGATCCTCCTCCTTGACCATATTATCACCCATACTTGGATGATTGGTTGCAAATGGTTCAGGCTGAACTGAATAAATTTAGACATCACCTGACCAATTTGAACAGGGGAAAAGGTCATCATCTGACAATATGTACCGGGGAAGAGTTTAATGTCGGTAGTCACAGGCTGCACCAGTGTTGTTTTTAACAATTGCTGATTGCCACAGTTAATCACAAAATAAATGTACTGTACTCACCATCATTATTTTATTTCTTGTTGTTGCCATATGAGGAATCATATAGCATCACCAAACAGTTCTGCATGAAGAAATAAATACATGAGATTCAAGGCATTTATGGGTAGCCCCTGTTAAAATTCTTGTCATATTGGTCACTGCTCAAATTCAAACACCCTAAAATTCGAAGAAGAAAATCTCTTCTGTTTTGGGAGCCAAGGTAGACTGATCATATTACTGAATAACTTGAACAGAACGCATGCATGTGTAGTGTATTAGAGCACTTAAAGTTAAAAAAATGTGTTGTTGGAGGCAATGATTGGAAAAATGAGGCTCATGTTGATGTTGCTTGCTTTGGAAATATTACCTTTAGTTGTTCCTGCATCTTCCTTTGGACTTCGATCTGATATCTTAGTGCATCATGAGTGGCGTTTCCCTGTTCCATGCAGAAGTATTCGAGGAAAATAATCATTAAGATAAGTATTTAGAGGCTCGCTTTACAGAACAATTGTGTAATATGCAACCTGCCAAACCTAATCGATTTCAAAATTCTAAGTCTAATAAGTAATCTGAGGACATTTCATATGTTATCTACTCCATTGATTAAAATACATAAACCGGTACACATAGACCGATCCACGAATACTGATCGGGCATTTTGTGTCACGCATCTAGTTGTAAGTTTCTTTTCTGATAGGTGATGTCAATACAAAATTTGATTATGAACACACCCTGTTAACAACACCTGATCTACAGACATAAGTCCACCTATAGAATGCCTGAATAGTCAACAGATTAATGTCCTTGTCCCATGACCTTACCTTCCAAATCATTGACAGTCCATGACAATCAAGTATGCACATTTTTGTGTATAAACTATAGCACTAGTATGTAAGAGTATAGTAGGATAAATCATCGTACATAACTCATATTTTGTGTCAACTAAAAGATGCTGCTAGTTGTCCCATCCTGGTCATTATGGTTAGATTAGAAATTAAACATGAACCAACGCAATATTGAGAAATGTTGACTCACCCCATATTGTGATTCCGAGCGGGATGGAACATTTGCAGGCACCGCCAAGGAGAAACTGATGCCCCATGTAGCAAAGGCTGTGCAAAGTGCAATTGAAGGCATGCAAATTTTCGAATAGGAAAAAAAGGAATGTGCAATTGCCCAGGCTCTAGGTAAATCACAGAGATGTTGACTACTACTGATCATGGTAAGTACTACTTACGTCAATGGAGTATGCACTTCCAGGAAGGAAGCTGCACACATCAGTGGCACCAATCCAGAACGTATCCAGATGCTAGAGCTATGAAGAGTTTAGACATAACCAAAACTGAAGGTTATGCTCGTCATTGAGCTTTAAAGAAAAGTAATCTGGTCATACTAATCCTTTTTTGCTTAGTTCAACAAATCGAGAGACAGTGTTTTCAGATTTTGCAAGGAAAATTAAATACTACCTTATCAATCTAGATGTCAGAAAGGTGATTTAGACTTACCACATATATGGGAAGTTTATGAACACAAAGAATCCGAGAAGCTTTGTTTTGGTTGCCTACTGGTACTCACAGAAAGAAAGATTTCAACCTCAACATCATTCACATATTCTTGAGTACTCACACCCTAGTGTTAGAGTTATATTAGTGATTTCTTTTGACCTTGGCATACTCCTGTAGCCTTTTGGCATCCTCATGTATGTGTATATATGTTGGCTTTGGCCTGCTAATAATACAAGTTGCTGTTCCTAACATGGTATCAGAGCATTAGGTTTTTTTTTCGCACGCGCAACTCGTGCGTCCTCCGATCCATCTCACGTCCGCCGGTACTCCTGGCCGTCGCTGTCTTCTTTCCTGACGGCAGCCACTGCTCCTTCCCCGTGGCTGTCCATTGCTGCTTCACCGCACCCGCCTGCTGGAGCTGCGCTACCCACACGCCTCCAGCCGCCGATCCACTCGTTGGATCTCCTTTGCCGCCTGCTAAGGAGCGGCTCGAGCCGCCGCCGCTCTCCTCCTATGGATCGAGTCCGCCTTGGTCGCACGTCTGACAGCCGTCGCCTCCTCCCAGCTCGCGGCCTCGGACTTTTCTGCCGGCCGCCGCCTCCTCGCGGCCGCGGCCCCGCGACTTCTCCGCCGGCCACCGCCATCGATCCTTTCCTCTGGTTGGAGGGAATACGAGGGGAACTAGACCCAGTCTGACGTCCAGATCGAGACGCCCGTCTCCCAATT
>NC_057796.1:16811300-16901969 GCF_018294505.1 Triticum aestivum
GTGCATGAAGCGGAAGTTCATTATGATGCAAGTTCTCATCCAAGGCCCTAGGCAACCCCGGCAACGACATTGATGTGTACCTAAGGCCATTAGTTGAAGAAATTTTACAGCTGTGCAATGGAAACGGTGTACGTACGTGGGATGAGTAGAAACAGGAGGAATTTAACCTGCACGCGTTGTTGTTTGTAACCATCAACGATTGGCCCACTCTCAGTAACCTTTCAGGACAGACAAACAAGGGATACCACGCATGCACGCACTGTTTAGATGACACTAAAAGTATATACCTGGACAAAAGCAGGAAGAAAATGTGTACCTGGGCCATCGTCGATTTCTTCCGACCAACCATCAATGTCGAAAGAAAGGCAAGCATTTCAAAGGCGAGGCAGATCACCGAAAGGAGCCCGCCATGCGTACCGGTGATCACGTACTTGCTATGGTCAATGATTTACACGTAATCTTTGGAAAGGGTCCCGGCGGACTAGCTGTTCCGAATGACGCTGAGGGACACGCACCCATGTGGAAGAAGAAATCTATATTTTGGGACCTACCCTACTGGAAAGAGCTAGAGGTCCGCTCTTCAATCGACGTGATGCACGTGACGAAGAACCTTTGCGTGAACCTGCTAGGCTTCTTGGGCGTGTATGGGAAGACAAAAGATACACCTGAGGCACGGGAGGACCTGCAACGTTTGCACGAAAAAGACGGCATGCCTCCGAAGCAGTATGAAGGTCCTGCCAGCTACGCTCTTACGAAAGAAGAGAAAGAAATCTTCTTTGAATGCCTGCTCAGTATGAAGGTCCCGACTGGCTTCTCGTCGAATATAAAGGGAATAATAAATATGCCAGAGAAAAAGTTCCAGAACCTAAAGTCTCATGACTGCCACGTGATTATGACGCAACTGCTTCCGGTTGCATTGAGGGGGCTTCTACCGGAAAACGTCCGATTAGCCATTGTGAAGCTATGTGCATTCCTCAATGCAATCTCTCAGAAGGTGATCGATCCAGAAATCATACCAAGGCTAAGGAGTGATGTGGCGCAATGTCTTGTCAGTTTCGAGCTGGTGTTCCCACCATCCTTCTTCAATATCATGACGCACGTCCTAGTTCATCTAGTCGACGAGATTGTCATTCTGGGGCCCGTATTTCTACACAATATGTTCCCCTTTGAGAGGTTCATGGGAGTCCTAAAGAAATATGTCCGTAACCGCGCTAGGCCAGAAGGAAGCATCTCCATGGGCCATCAAACAGAGGATGTCATTGGGTTTTGTGTTGACTTCATTCCTGGCCTTAAGAAGATAGGTCTCCCTAAATCGCGGTATGAGGGGAGACTGACTGGAAAAGGCACGCTTGGAGGGGGGACTCAATAATATGCAGGGACGGATATTCTTGGTCTCAAGCACACTACACAGTTCTACAGAACTCTACCTTGGTGACCCCGTATGTCGATGAACACAAGAACAGTCTGCGCTCCAAACACCCGGAGCAGTGTGACGACTGGATTACATGTGAACACATCAGGACTTTCAGCAGTTGGTTGGAAACACGTCTCAGAGGTGACACCACTGTTTGTGATGAGTTGTACTCGTTGTCCAGGGGACCATCTTCGACTGTATTGACTTACAAAGGATACGAGATAAATGGGAATACATTTTACACGATCGCCCAAGATCAAAAGAGCACCAACCAAAACAGCGGTGTCCGCTTTGATGCAGCAACCGAGAGGGGAAAGGACACATATTATGGTTACATAATGGACATATGGGAACTTGACTACGGACATGATTTTAAGGTCCCTTTGTTTAAGTGCAAATGGGTCAATCTGTCAGGAGGCGGGGTACAGGTAGACCCACAGTACGGAATGACAACAGTGGATCTGAACAATCTTGGGTACACTGACGAACCGTTCGTCCTAGCCAATGATGTGGCACAGGTTATCTATGTGAAGGACATGTCTACCAGACCGAGGAAAAGAAAAGATAAGGAAGCGAATACATCATACGATGAGCCAAAGCGCCACATAGTTCTTTCAGGAAAAAGGGACATTGTGGGAGTGGAGGGCAAGACAGACATGTCTGAAGATTATGAAAAGTTTCATGAAATTCCTCCCTTCAAAGTCAAGGCTGACCCAAGCATCCTGATAAACGATGAAGATTATCCATGGTTACGGCGCAATAAGCAAATGACACAAGCGAAGAAAAAGTGAAGACTTTCTCCCGCAACTATTATGATGATACCATGCCAACTTTGTAATAGACGAGTATGATACCATTGTCCGTTTTGTACAAGAAGTGCATCTAGTTTTTGCCGTAACCCTCTCAACTTTCTTGCACATGCTATGTGGATGAAATGATGATACCATGCCAACTTTCAACCTTTTCAGAGTTCATTTGAAATGCTTTTCAATTTTAGGGTCTTATAGCTCAAAATAATTAGTAAATGCATGAAAAATAACAGGCCAAAAATTAAAAATTATGCCACCTACTGGGCCACCACGGCCTGAATACGATTAGAAACCCATCCATGGGCCAGGATTCAGGCCCGCAGAAGGCCCAGTAGGCCCACAGGCATGTACAGAGAGGTTAGGCCCGTAAGCCTGCTTTAGAGAGGAGCTCGACAGCTCAGGCGCACCGCACCTTATAAACAGGTGCGGCTCTCTCTTAGCTAGCGAGGTGGGACTAAACTCACCACCACGCCGCTGTGCAAGGCCATTGGTCCCGGTTGGTGGCACGAACCGGGACCAATTCCACCCTTTGGTCCCTGTTGGTGCCACGAACCGGTACTAATGAGGCTGTGGCCCCACGAGCACCTTTAGTACCTGTTCGTGGCACGAACCGGTACTAGAGTTTCTTACTAAGCAGTTTTTTAGTCCCACCTCGCTAGCTGAGAGGCACTAGGAGCGGTTTATAAGCCCTGAGTGCAGAGACGATGAAGAAGAGGCGCAATGCTCACGTTGCTTAGCTTCAAGCCTTGAGGAATAAGGTAGACTGCATCGAGCTATGTGCAGTGCAGTCTACACTATTCCGAAAGGCTTGAAGCAAATCAACGAGCATTGCGCCTCTTTTTTATTTTTAATAACTTATTACAACTCCGGACTTCTTGTGTTCCGACAAAATAAAATAAACTTTAATAAAATTTATGAAACTAAAATTAACAAAGTATTTTCTGTTCAAAACATTATAAGAAACCTCTATTATTATTGAAACTAAAATCATATAAAATTGATGCAACTAAAATTATCGAAGTATTTTCTGTTCAAAATCATTAAAAGCAAAAAGAATTTTCATAAAGAACTTTTTTTGATAGAAACTTTAATAGCAAAAAGAATTATCATAAAGTAAAATAAATAAGTAATTAGAAACAAAATAAAATAAAGTAAATAAGTTTTTTGTTGTAAGTAGAAACAAAACAAAATAAATATAGCAAAAAAGAAAACAAAAAAACTAAATACAGCAAAAAGAATTTTCATAAAGAACTAATGGCACTAATAGAAAGTTTATATTTTTTCTAAAACTAATGGCACTAACAGACAGTTTATAATTTTGCTGACCTAAAAGCAAAAAGAATTAAAAAATAAAGCAAAAAACAAAAGAAAATAAATAATGCAAAAAACAAAACAAAAAAACTGAAAAAAAACTATTTTTATAGTAAAGTTAATCACAAACTTGTGATTCACACAAATTTCATAGAATTCAAATTTTAACTATTTAAATTTGAAAACTAATGGCACTAACAGAAAGTTTATAAATTTTCTGACCTAAGAGCACAAAGAATTAAAAAATAAAGCAAAAAACAAAAGAAAATAAATAATGCAAAAAACAGAACCAAACATCTGGAAAAAAAATTAAGAAAACTGCCACCTATTGGGCCACCATGGCCTGAATACGACTAGAAACCCAACCTGGGCCAGGATTCAGGCCCGCAGAAGGCCCAATGGGCCCACAGACAGCACAGTGTGACATTAGGCCCGTAAGCCTGCATTTGAGAATAGCTCGAGAGGGCAGCCGCGGTGGGGCTTATAAACTTCTCCGAGCCCCTCTCAACTAGCGAGGTGGGACTAAACTTTTGGCCGCGGGCAGCGCAAGGCCTTTGGTCCCGGTTGGTGGCACCAACCGGGACTAAAGGGGGGGCATTGGTCCCGGTTGGTGCCACCAACCGGGACCAATGCCCCCCCTTTAGTCCCGGTTGGTGCCACCAACCGGGACCAAAGGCCGCCGCTTCCCGCCCTTTGGGCTGCTGAAAAGGGACCTTTGGTCCCAGTTGGTGCCACGAACCAGGACCAATCCCTTGCTATATAACCAGGACTTGTGAAAATTTCACATCTCTGTCGCCTCCCTCGCCAGTTGCCCCCGCCGCCAGGCTGCCCAAATCGCTCGCGCGCTCCTCGTTGCCATCTACGCCGCCGCCAATGCCGTCGCCTCCCCGAGCCCGCGCCTTCCTCGTCGCCGGCATCCCTCAGCCCGCCGTCCTCGTCGTCCCCGTCGCCGCGTGCCTCCCCGAGCCCACCCCTCCACGTCCCTGTCGCCGCCTGCCGTCCCGAGACCGCCGTCCCCGTCACCGCGTGCCGCCCTGACCCGCCGTCCTCGTCGCCGGACTCCTGCCATCGCCGCCCCCCTCGAAGTGAGCCCCCCCTTTCCCATGGTCCCGATTGAGCGCCGCTCTTGCGCCCAAGTGCCCCTTGCTCTCTGCCGCCCCTGCTCCATGGTCGCCGCCGGCCCCGACGCATTGAAGAGCAGAAGGAGAGGAGAAGGAGAGGAGAGGAAGGAGTGGAGCAGCAGCAAGACGCCGTCCAATTTTCTGAAATTTCTGAATTTTTTTACAGATATGAACAGTGCATATAGAGGGTGTTTGATCAAATGCTAGATGGCTTTGGGCATTTTTAGAATTTATGATATTTTTTGTGGTGAGGTACTGATGCAAGACAAAGGTGATGGCAAAATTTCAGAATTTTTGGATTGGTTTAGAATAGGTTTTCAGCAAGGAATTTGAATCTGGTTCAAATTTCATTTGAATGGAATTTGAAAATTTTGAACTATGGATCAGAAGGTTTTTGGTGAAATGGAGTGTGGGTACTGTCATGAAGTTGGAGTAATTTTTGTGGTTGTAAAAGAGTTAGGAAAATTTAGAATGTGCTAAATATGTCAAAAAATGTTTTTTTGTTCATATACAGAAAGTTTTTATATATGACTATGGATATATGAGCAATGATGATCCATGGATGTATGCATTGATATATATGAGAAACGATGTTCATAGAATATTTACCAAGTATATATGTATTTTTGTTCATAGCATTTTTTTCCATTTATATATGTATGTGGCTATAGATGGATATATATGAGAAATGATGATCCATGGAAAAGTTTTATATATGCAAAAGTTACATTTTTAGAAAAGTTTTATATATCTAGCTAGGAAAGGAAGAAGAAGAAAAAGAAGGAGAGGAAAAAGGAAAATAAGAAGAGGAAGAAAGGAGAAGAAGAGGAGAGGAAGAAGAGGAGAAATAAATAAGAAGAGGAAAAAGAAGAAAAGAAGAGGAGAAGAAGAAAGGAATAGAAGAGAAGAAGAAAAAATAGAAAAAATTCTATTTTTTCTTCTTCTCTCCTCTATTCCTTTCTTCTTCTCCTCTTTTTTTTCTTCTTTTTTTCTTCGATCTTCTCCTCTATTCCTTTTCTTCTTCTCCTCTTTTTATTTCTTCTTCGTTTTCTTATGTTTTATCGGGTCTGTCGTCGTCGATATACCCCTCTCCCGATAACTTCAACACGAGGGGGGTCGATATACCCCCTCCCCGCCGATAATATTATTTTCCCATGTACGTATGTCGTCGTTGTCGATATAACCCCCTCCCGATAACTTCAACACGTGGGGGGGGGTCGATATACCCCCTCCCCGATAACATTATTTTCCCATGTATGTATGTCGTCGTTGTCGATATATATAACTCCCTCCCAGATAACTTCGACATGATGGACGGTCGATATTTATACCCCCTCTCGACCGTGATAACTTATACCACGGGAGCACCCCCCGGCCCTCTCGCTCGACCAAAACTCTCGAGGACACCCAAACCCTAGAAAAAAACGATGTCGGTCTCCTACCCCCTCCCGCCGCGCCCCTACCCTTGAAGCGTTGCCTAGGCCACCCCAAACCCGGAATAAGCTAGGTCTACGTTTGCACTAATATATCCACCTGCTGTCATGTTTGTGTAATAATTGCCATGTTGTAATATTTGCAGAAACAATGGAGCACGGACGAGATGAGCAAGCAGAAGAGGTGTTGGGGGACATAATCTTAGCCGGAGGTGATATCTTGTCGTATCTTAACGACAATGATGGTCTGGAAGAACAGGGTGAAGAAGCAGGCTACGGTGATCGAAGAGTGGAGGAGGAAAGACATGATTATGATGGCTCCGGTGACCCAATGCTGGTGCAAGAAGGAGCCCGTGGTGACGGCTCCGGTGACCGAACAGAGTCCGGCCAGGTAAATATATTAGTTAAGCCTGTGCTGACTAGCTAATTGATGCATTCATTGTTTTGGTATGTACACATATTAATTAACACTCGTCTTTCTTCTTTTTTCTAGCCCTCCGGATCGAGCACAACTTCGGTAAAGAGACGAGGCCCGAAGAGAAAGTTGCGCTCGGATGAAAGGTTTGAGATCACAGCAATCGCGCGCGACGGCCAACCGATTGAACCCCTCCGGACAAAGGATGCATTTGCTGCTCAGTGCGGGGTTCTAGTTAGGGACAAGATCCCGATCAGCATCCACCAATGGTATAAGCCTAAGAAGGAAGACCCTGAGGTGTCTTATGTCAATGATATGCAGAAAGATGATCTTTGGACTGAGCTGAAGGCAAATTTCACCCTACCGCCAGAGGAGGATCCGGAGAAGCCAGTTATAGAGCAATTAATCAAGTCTCATGCTCTTAAGAAGATGGCAGACCTATTCAGGAGGTGGAAGAATGAGCTGAAAACGTTTGTCGACAAAGAAGAGACACCAGAATTCATCGGCCGGTATGAGAAGATCAGAGATCACTGGCCCGCATTTGTGGCCCACAAGACATCGGAAAAGAGTAAGAAGATGTCAGCGACAAACAAGAAGAATGCTGCGAAGAAGAAGCTTCACCATCGCACGGGGTCAGGTGGCTACCTCAAAGCCCGACCTAAGTGGGCCAAGGCTGAGAATGATCTGCTTGAAAAAGGGATCGAACCACAGACAATGAACTGGACAGACCGTTGCCGGACTTGGTTCTTCGGGGCTGGCGGAACCTTGGACCCTGTATCAGGGAGGTGCGTTTGGACGAACGAGCTTTTGAGAATACCAGTCAAGAAGATTCAGCAATATATCGATAGAGCGCAGGAAGGGACGTTCGTTCCAGACAGAGAGAACGACGAGCTCACAATGGCCCTCGGGAATCCTGAGCACCCTGGACGGACACGAGGCACGCCAGGCTCCGTTCCGTGGAAGGCTGGTTTTCCGGACGCGGGCGGTTACAAAAGCCAGGAGAGGAGGAAAAAAGTGGAGCAGATCCAAATTCAGAAGCTGCACGAAAGGGTTCAAGCGCTAGAGGAACGAGACGGCAATCGACATGCCGAAACTGCCCCCGAAGCTACACCGCCATCTCAGCGGAGAAGCAGCGTGGCTTCCACCGAGCTGCTTCAGCTGGAGCATGCGGCTCCTGCTAGCTACCCCGTGGATGCTATCACGGAGTCTCAACATTGCCACCTTATGGCGGAATGGCAGAACTTCAAAGTCAAGGCGGCTGTTGGCTCTGTTTTACCTCCTGAACCCGGCGCAACCTACCACTGCCGGCCGATTCCAGAAGGATATGCTAGGGTGATGGTGGATGAAATAACGGAGGGATTTGAGGAGCTCCAGCTTGACCACCCTACCGGTGAAGGGGAGACTCGGCTGGGTTCTGCTCTGAAGACTCCATGCCTATGGCGGAAGGAGCTCATCAAGCTTCCGAACTGGACGGCTCCGGCGAGTAAGGGCACTCCGCCTCCTCCTCCGCCTCCTCCTCCGGCGAGTGATCAGGGCACTCAGCCTCCTTCTCCGGCGCGTGGCGGCACTCCGCCTCCTTCTCCGCCAGCGCCGGCGCGCCAGAGCAGCCAGCCTCCTCCTTCTCCGCCTCGTCAGCAAGGGCGGAAGAGACCCGCCGCCGCTGCGGCTGCTCCGGCGCGTCGTAGTCCTTCTCCTCCGCCTCGTAAGCAAGGAAAGAAGACAGCCGCAGCCGCTCCGTCTGCTCTGCCGGCGTCTAGCAGTACAGCTGCCAGAGGCGGGAGGCAATACAGATTCGGTCCTTCTCTGAAGACTCCAGAGAAGTTACCATACGAGAGGACCGAGGAGGAAACCAGGAAGATCGTGCGAGCCGAAGTGACAAACTTCTTTGAAGGGGTGAAAGCAAAGAAACATCCACCTCCGGAGGAGAAGGTAGATCCGGTGAAAGCAAAGCGCACTCTGGCTGCCCTGACAAAACCACCAAAGTCTCCGCCGAGAGGCAACTATGAGCGCATTCTTGCAAAGACATATGCCGAAGCGGAGCGGTCGGGAAGTACTGTCAGTGATAAAAGGTTAAAAGAACGACGAGCTGGGAAAAAAATTGCCCAGCTCGGCGAACAAGCGAACCAATCGTGCCCCCCGCTCAAGGTGTCAAAAGACATCGTCGCTAATGATCCGAGTATGGTGCCCGGTTATAGCAATCTTGGAGATTACCTGCCCGACGATGTACATTATGAAATCATGGAGGTGGACGAACACAAATACCATTACGGGAAGCCTCTCGTCAAAGATGAAAGATCTCTAAGCACGATGATGCGAAGACTACATGATTGGTACATGAAAACCTGCAGAGAGTCTGATGGGATGGATACTTTGACGCTGAGAGTTAAACCGGAGCATGACCTCGTTGGAATTGATCTGCTGAATGTTCCATTTGAGGATTTCTTCCAGTTTTACAATCAAAAGGCCCTCGATAAAACAACGATCACTTGCTACTGTCTGTAAGTAGTACTACTTCTGTCATTAAGTCTCTCTATATAGGTCAGCTCTTTCATTGCATGTATTTATACTTATCCTCACTATATTATGCAGATTGAAGATCGCCGAATTGAAGAAAAGACAAATCGGTGATATTGGGTTCATTAACACAAATCTCATAGATGCATATACGGTTGAAAAACATCCCAAAGAAGCCGAGGCCAACTTGCTACAATCGTTGGTATTAAATCAAAACAAAGATATAATACTCTTTCCTTACAACTTCAAGTGAGTGTTACTGTCTTGTGCATATTCGGTTTCCCTTATTAGTCCTGGTTATGGTAATGTAATTGATGACTTATGCATGCATGCGCAGCTTCCACTATATTCTCCTAGAGATTAAGCTTGAGGAGGGAGTAGTAACCGTCTTAGACTCGAGACGAAAAGATCCCCAGGACTATGCGAACATGACTCAAATGCTCGAGAAGTAAGTTAAATCGATCATTATCCACCATATCAGGAACTTTGTTCATTTCCTGATATCAAGTAATTGTTTTCTTTGTCTGGCAGGGACTGCCGAAGAAGCTGCAATTTAATCACCCGAAAGTAAGTACTATACTAGCATGTTCCGCGCATCTCCTAGTGATTCAAGCGCTAGTTTCATCAATACCATTTAGCATTGCTTATCAGTTTGATTGACCTCTATTTTTTGTAAAGTGGTTCTGGCAGGAACCCGGGAATAATTACTGTGGATACTACGTTTGCGAGTCCATCCGCTACACGACCTGTGAGCGGGGCTACACTGAAGAACAATATGAAGTGCGTAAGCAATAATATTCACAATTTTATTTTATTACCATCATTTGTGTTGAGTTTCATTTATTCATATATATATGTATTGATCCCCTTCTTCAAATTAGATGTTTCGGAAGCAGGATGAACTCCTAGCACCAGATCATATGCGAGGAATTCAAGAGGAGTTGGCGGCATTCTTCCTTGACCACGTGATCGCTGAAAACGGAGAATACTATGTGGACCCTGTGTTCCTACAATTTAATTAGGAGATTGTATTGTAAGAGATAATTATTGTATATATGTAGCCGGTAGTGTCGGATAGATATACGAGAACTTGTTGTTCGACCAATATCTCGGAGAAGGAGAGGTGGTCGATATCACTTCTCTCTGTATGCATATGTTCATGACGATCTTCTGTTTCCTTCATTTGATTACTAGCTAGCGTGTCTACTCCTCTCCATACGTATATAGTACGTAGCGTCGACCAAGCACGGAGATAAGAGAGGACACTTCTCTCTATTAATTAGCTAGCTAACACAATATATGAAACACCTAAATTAACCCCCCAAAACCCCTAAACCACCCCCTTTCAAAAAAAACAAAAACCTCAGCTCCTGCCAGCTGCTGACGCGTGGATGCCTATTGGTCCCGGTTGGTGACACCAACCGGGACAAAAGGCCCTGCCTATTGGTCCCGGTTGGTGGCACCAACCGGGACCATAGGCCCTCCTGCCTGGGCTCCCCGCACCGGCCACGTGGACGGCCTTTAGTCCCGGTTCGTGTAAGAACCGGGACTAAAGGGCTAGGGCATTAGTAACGACCCTTTAGTCCCGGTTCCAGAACCGGGATTAAAGGCCCTTATGAACCGGGGTAAAAGCCCCTTTTCCTACTAGTGCTGGCACCAGCAGTCCGCTGCAGTCCCTTCACTCGGCAACCTCACAAAATACGACGGCCAGCTCCTCCGCTGCTGCATCAACCATTGCGAGATTGATTCAGTAATTGGCCTAAAAATATTTATGTTGGCATCTGGACTGGACCATGAGTCCATGAACCTTTTTCATATCAGTTGCTGAGTTAATGGAAATCTGAAGTTCAAGATGCCATTGATATATCAGACGGAAAAGGATTAGGAAGAAGATCTATAGCGTGATGAGGTACACTTGGAGCCTCATGACCATGGCCTCCAGCACGGGCGACGACGAACGATAGGGGCGGCGGGAACGCGACGTGCTACCGCGCACCACACTGAGCTTCAGGAAGGAATCAGGGCGGCATCGCGGGATAGCGGCGGCGGCATCGTGGGATGATGGCGGCGGCTGTGGCGTATTGGTCGAGGAAGCCATGAAGAATATAAATTATAATAGTAACCACTATACAATTATACAATACATCCTTAAAGTTATTAAAAAACATAAAAAATAACACCAATTTGTAGGAGCGCAAGCTCACACCAGATACTAATAGTTTATACCACATGGGAGACAAACCAATCCGACAGGCGAAGTGAAGTTTGATTACGTTGCTGGTCTCTCTTTATGATGGGCGTCTCAGTACATTATGAAATTTATGATAACAAGATCTCTCTGTTTAAATCAATGCACAAATTTTCATTTGAGAAATGAGTATGCAGAACCAAGTGAATCTAAACAAGCATGTTAGATAATAGAATTACATGCTTTTAGTTGATTATACTAATGGTACAAAGCATGCACATGTTATCGACCTAGTACTGAACCAAACTTGCAATTCATATTTGTCACACCCTATAAGTTTCTACGGATATGCTTGCATAATATACACTAGAAACTACTATTAAGATATTTGCTAGCGTATACGATTTAGAAATTACTAACATGATATTCAATAATAGCTAAATATATACGACGACACGCATAGTCATGCATATATATCTGTATACACTATACACTTTATGCAGTAATTAAAATTAATTCAAAAATTATTAAAATTAATTCCTAAAATTTAAATTTTGCAGAATTTTTGTTCTAATGATATACTATAGAACTGCATAACAAAGAATTATATAATTGTTATTTAGAAACATTGTTATGTGGCTAAGTATGATAGCAAACTATTAAAAATGCAATATGATACATTTAATTTAAAATAAGTATAAATTTTAGTATGAATAAATTATTATATTATATGTCCCTAGGTACAAAAATGATTTACACTGGCCACTTCAATAACTATATTCCCATCCTTTTTGTTGGGTTAGCTTTCTTATTGTTGGCTACTTCAACCAGTATATCTCCATCCTTTTTTGATACTCTAATTATGTAATTGATTCATTTCTTTTTACTTGTTTAATTGTCTTTAGAGACCAGCATCTTAAATAGTTCAGCATTAGATACCACTTCACAATTTGGTCTTTGGTTTACGGGCAAGTTTTGAATTTGTAGGTTGTTCATACACCTCGATATCAGCTAGTGAATCCTCACTTTTATGAAAGCTCAATGTTGGCTAAAAGCTTTTTGAAGATGCCTTCAGGCCAAAGTTTTGATAATCTACATCGGGTGTTCCCTAGAGTTGTCATGGATCTAAAAAGTCCAAATGATTTGCATTTTTTGACATTAATGAAGACATGTACTAATAAAAACATACTGCATGTGAAGGTGGTTAAAGTATCCTTATCTTGTAGCTTGGACCGAACCGTATACAGGCCGGTTGATAGATTATCTAAGATCGTTGAAGTCCAATCTTGGTGATGCCGCATGTCACCTTTCAAGAGTGCTTCCCTTAATTCAATTGTGAACAGTTGTGCGGTAAATCCTATCTACTTGTATTTCTATCTACTATTTTTTCTGTAAGGGCTTTACAAGTTTATGTGATGTTTTTTCAGCGAAATATGTGATGGTATTAGACAGTTGATACTGTACCAGAAATATCATGAGAACTTTTGGCTTCAAAACACACAATGCTTGTTGTACAGCTCACCGGCTTCAAAAAAACAAGGTAATGAATCATAGTCCTCTATGCCTGGTTCCTGCCCCAAGCCTCCTCCCAGTTCCCGTCTCCTGAATCAAACATCGGTACTTGTTAAGAGTTATGTAACAATCTAGCTGATCAATCAAAGCACTCAATGAAACAAGATTAACTTGAATAAAACAACGATACTTGTTAAGAGTTATGTAACTATCTAGCTGATCAATCAAAGCACTCAATGAAACTAGATTAACTGGGAAAGCTGGAACCTGCTAGATTGACTTCAACTTAATACTTGGAGTACATTGCATTGCCCCAACCCCTTTACTAGGTTTTGCAGTACCATCTGTTGTACTTTGAATTGTTCCGTTGCACAATTGGGAGCGTCGTCTCGTCTCTTCTTGTGCTATAGCAGCAATGGTATCTCTTAGTGACGGCGTCTGAACTTGTAGCATTAAGATAGCCCTTCTATTCTCAAACATGGAGTCCAGTCCCTTCAGAAACTTGGTGTTTCAGCTCTTCAACATACATCATCATAGTCTTATCACCTTGAGTGGGATCATGAACAATGTTTTCAACTTTTGTAAGTTACAATTTATTTCAGGTACAAAATTGGTCCAATGCCAGCTAGAAGATGCTTATGATGTTGCATTTGCTCTTGACGAGATCTGTGATATCGGTGAAGAGTTCAATAGGAAAGGACATAGGATATATTTGGACTGTTGTCAACTCTTTGATCTCTCAAAGAAGCTAAAAGAAGTTTCACCGTAAGCAACTTATAGATGTTATTTTCCAAATTTGTTGATATTTTTCCAATTTTACACCTACCACATGTTTCTTTTGTAGAGGAGACATACATTCTGTTATGGAAAACATCCATAAGTACAGTTTCTATTGGGGATGCTATGAGAGGACTAGGTTTTATATATCAGATTTTCCTTTAGCATTAAGGATGCAAGATCTAAGAAAGGAGGTTGAAGCATCTTGTATATGCATCATACTTTGGAATGTCGAGGACTTTTCTGGGCTCCTTGATAGCATGAACAAGCATCGTTTGCTCGACAAGCAGGAAGAATATGATGGGACCAAGAAGACAGGGTTTTGTTCTTCTTACAGTGGTGTATACTCTCACCAATATGAACTTCTGAAAATTAAGGTATATTTTACTGCATACTACTTATAATATACTAGCAGGTGGAAGCGCCCTAGAGCTTTTCCGTATTTGTATGTTGTTTTTATTCTGGCAATAGAAAAGTGATTAGTCGGTTTACCGATGGGTTGATGGTGTTATTCTTTGGTTAAATGGACAAATGAATAGGAACTTACAATTAACATACATGGTTGAATACGTCCAAATAATAGTTCCCTAGATTTGACCTTCTCTAAAAAATCATTATACTTCATATTGGAAACATGTGTTATATATCCGCATGATAACTATGAGAACATATCAGTAGTTTCTTCCCATTTAGGATTACATGTAACAAAATGATCAGGAGTTCCGTACTCATGACATATTGCCATCCCATCATGATGATTTTGCACCATATAGCATGGGCCACTAGTAAAACCGGAATGTAACATATACTGAATCCCCAGGTTTTGGACAAAGTATACAAACTATACACCGTTATGGCTATCAGTTTTTACCTTCTAGCTGCTATCAAACGGTAGTTTCCAGCTTGTTGACATTGTTGATTAGAACATGCCAGTTCCATTATCAACACTCCTTCAAAGTAATTTGCTTTGTAGTAAGATCCTCTTCCTTGACCATATTATCACCCATACTTGGATGATTGGTTGCAAATGGTTCAAGCTGAACTTAATAAATTTAGACATCACCTGACCAATTTGAACAGGGGAAAAGGTCATCATCTGACAATATGTACCGAGGAAGAGTTTAATGTCGGTAGTCACAGGCTGCACTAGTGTTGTTTTTAACAATTGCTGATTGTCACAGTTAATCAAAAAATAAATGTACTGTACTCACCATCATTATTTTATTTCTTGTTGTTGCCATATGAGGAATCATATAGAATCACCAAACAGTTCTGCATGAAGAAATAAATACATGAGATTCAAGGCATTTATGGGTAGCCCCTGTTAAAATTCTTGTCATATTGGTCACTGCTCAAATTCAAACACCCTAAAATTCGAAGAAGAAAATCTCATCTGTTTTGGGAGCCAAGGTAGACTGATCATATTACTGAATAACTTGAACAGAACGCATGCATGTGTAGTGTATTAGAGCACTTAAAGTTAAAAAAATGTGTTGTTGGAGGCAATGATTGGAAAAATGAGGCTCATGTTGATGTTGCTTGCTCTGGAAATATTACCTTTAGTTGTTCCTGCATCTTCCTTTGGACTTCGATCTGATATCTTAGTGCATCATGAGTGGCGTTTCCCTGTTCCATGCAGAAGTATTCGAGGAAAATAATCATTAAGATAAGTATTTAGAGGCTCGCTTTACAGAACAATTGTGTAATATGCAACCTGCCAAACCTAATCGATTTCAAAATTCTAAGTCTAATAAGTAATCTGAGGACATTTCATATGTTACCTACTCCATTGATTAAAATACATAAACCGGTACACATAGACCGATCCACGAATACTGATCGGGCATTTTGTGTCACGCATCTAGTTGTAAGTTTCTTTTCTGATAGGTGATGTCAATGCAAAATTTGATTATGAACACACCCTGTTAACAACACCTGATCTACAGACATAAGTCCACCTATAGAATGCCTGAATAGTCAACAGATTAATGTCCTTATCCCATGACCTTACCTTCCAAATCATTGACAGTCCATGACAATCAAGTATGCACATTTTTGTGTATAGACTATAGCACTAGTATGTAAGAGTATAGTAGGATAAATCATCGTACATAACTCATATTTTGTGTCAACTAAAAGATGCTGCTAGTTGTCCCATCCTGGTCATTATGGTTAGATTAGAAATTAAACATGAACCAACGCACTATTGAGAAACGTTGACTCACCCCATATTGTGATTCCGAGCGGGATGGAACGTTTGCAGGCACCGCCAAGGAGAAACTGATGCCCCATGTAGCAAAGGTTGTGCAAAGTGCAATTGAAGGCATGCAAATTTTCGAATAGGAAAAAAAGGAATGTGCAATTGCCCGGGCTCTAGGTAAATCACAGAGATGTTGATTACTACTAATCATGGTAAGTACTACTTACCTCAATGGAGTATGCACTTCCAGGAAGGAAACTGCACACATCAGTGGCACCAATCCAGAACGTATCCAGATGCTAGAGCTATGAAGAGTTTAGACATAACCAAAACTGAAGGTTATGCTCGTCATTGAGCTTTAAAGAAAAGTAATCTGGTCATACTAATCCTTTTTTGCTTAGTTCAACAAATCGAGAGACAGTGTTTTCAGATTTTGCAAGGAAAATAAAATACTACCTTATCAATCTAGATGTCAGAAAGCTGATTTAGACTTACCACATATATGGGAAGTTTATGAACACAAAGAATCCGAGAAGCTTTGTTTTGGTTGCCTACTGGTACTCACAGAAAGAAAGATTTCAACCTCAACATCATTCACATATTCTTGAGTACTCACACCCTAGTGTTAGAGTTATATTAGTGATTTCTTTTGACCTTTTGCATCCAGTCTCTTGGCATACTCATGTATCCTTTTGGCATCCTCATGTATGTGTATATATGTTGGCTTTGGCCTCCTAATAATACAAGTTGCTGTTCCTAACATGGTATCAGAGCATTAGGTTTTTTTTTCGCACGCGCAACTCGTGCGTCCTCCGATCCATCTCACGTCCGCCGGTACTCCTGGCCGTCGCTGTCTTCTTTCCAGACGGCAGCCACTGCTCCTTCCCCGTGGCTGTCCATTGCTGCTTCACCGCACCCGCCTGCTGGACCTGCGCTACCCACACGCCTCCAGCCGCCGATCCACTCGCTGGATCTCCTGTGCCGCATGCTAAGGAGCGGCTCGAGCCGCCACCGCTCTCCTCCTCTGGATCGAGTCCGCCTTGGTCGCACGTCTGACGGCCGTGGCCTCCTCCCAGCTCGCGGCCTCGGACTTTTCTGTCGGCCGCCGCCTTCTCGCGGCCGCGGCCCCGTGACTTCTCCGCCGGCCACCGCCATCGATCCTTTCCTCTGGTTGGAGAGAAGACGAGGGGAACTAGACCCGGTCCGACGTCAAGATCGGGACGCCCGTCTCCCAATTCGGCGCCCTCGATCGGGGCGCTCTTGCTCGTGCTCGTCCTCTGGATCGCGCCCTTGCCGCCGCTGCTTCTTCTGGTTTCGGCCGCTGGTGCTAGCCTCGCGCGTGAGTGCCTTTTGGGCTGATTGCACGCTGGTTGCACGTTTTCCTTTTGGGCTGATTCTGTTGGTTGCCCCTTACTGCAAAAAAAGGAAAAAAAAGAAAAAAAAGAGAAAAAAACTGATATGGCATTTACGCCACACTTGCATTTCCGTTGCTGCCTGCAGACTCCCGACGGTGTTCCGTATATTGATCCCGTCTCGCACATGCGTCGTCGCTCGGTGCTTGGTGCTCGTCCGTGTGTGACGTTGTCCTCTACGGCGTCTTTAGCAGGCTGTGATGGTCGGTATTCATCGACTCTTCTCGCGGATTTCGCCCGCGATGGTGGTGCCTGCTCTACACCGACACCTCTCGCGGTTTTCGCGCGCAGAAGTGATCACTCTACGCCGACTCCTCTCGCGGCTTCCGCGCACGGCGGTGACCGCTCTACGTCGACTCCCCATGTGGCTTCCACATATGGCTCAACGTCGACTCGCTACTCTCGGTCAACTCTACATGCAGCTTCCATGGGTGGCGGCGACTTCTCATCGTCGTCAGATGTTTCTACGTCGATCTCTTCTATCGAAGCTTCTGTCCTGTCCCTGTCTGGGCATGAGATTGCGTAGCTGCGATGCCTGCTTGATGCTTGGGACTCTTCACCGACAGTTTCTGCAGGTTCTGTGACTAACTCTTATGGCATTGAGAAACCACCTTCAACTCATTCAGGTACAAATATGGCCCCAACCTCAAGCTTCTTCCGAAGCTGACTTACCACCCGACTGAGGAGGAAACCAAAAACGAAGTGGGTGCCCAAGTGAAGGCCCATTTTGGACCGAAACCGCTCCCGCCGCCAAAGGAGAAAGTACATGAGCATGTCATACATCACTTTATTGATAATGGTCAACCAGCTGTTGTCTAGTATAGGGACTCAAACAATGAGAGCTCTATCGAGAAGTCATATCATGCACAAAAAAAGAAGGAGTCGAGCTCGAGGAACTCCCCGGGTATACAGAGGAGGAACTCCCCGGGTATACAGAGGAGGAACTAAAATGGAAATATGTCCGTGGCCAACCTCTGGTCAAGCCTGAGGACATCCTGCTTCTATCAACAAGAATGCATGAATGTTACCTGAAAGAAGTAAAGACCAATCGAGAGTCTCTCATGGTGAAAATCAAGGCAGTGCGTTACTTCCATGAAAAAGATTTGTCAGTTGAGTTTCAAGAAATGTTTCAGTTATTCAATCAAGACGCACTCGACAAATCTATCGTCAATTGCTATTGTCTATAACTGATTTCTTTCTGTAATTTAAGTCTCTAACTAGCTGTAGTGCTCGTTCATTACTTGTAGTTACCCTCACTATATTCTTCTCTGTGGTATTATGCAAAATGAAGATGTATGAACGAGAAGAGCTGTACGCTATGGCATTGGGTTCATTGACCCAAATATCATTAATCAAGAGACATGGTCACGTGAATATGATCGGCCATACACAGAGAGAAGCTTGCTCGAGTTCTTGAAGCGACTAAATACCCAACCAGGAATACTAAATCCTTACAACTTCGGGTGAGTGACATTGTCTTGTACTCAAAATTATGTTTTTTATTACTAGATGTTAATAAGTGTAGTTGATGAGTTATGCACATGCCTGCTTAATTATACAAACGTCTGCGCATGCAGTTTCCACTGGATCTTGTTAATCATTGAAGTTGACGAGGGAAAAGTTCAAGTACTAGACTCACTACTTAAAGACATTAATGACTACTCAATTGTGAGGGGGATGGTCGACAGGTAATTTCAAATCATTATCGCACTATGTCGGCCTCTTTAGTTCATTTACTGATATTAACTATAATTAATAACTCCTTTATCCATTTTCTTTGCCGACGGGCAGGGCTTGGGAAAGTTTCATCAAACAGGCTGAAGGCCCATGGAAACTAAAGCTGAAATGGGTGCGACCCAAGGTAATTAGTTAAGTAGTATTAGCTAGCTATCATCTCTTTAATTCTAGTTTCAATACCATTATCATGCTTAATTAATTATTATCTGATTCAATTCTATTCTCGTAAAGACGATGAGGCAGACGTCGCGAAATAATTTATGTTCATACTAAGTTTGCGAGAACATTCGCATTGTGACGTCCAAAAAGGAGCAAACACTACAGGAATCAGCAGTTTTGCCGTCTGGCGATTACAGACGGCAAAGAGCGACATACAGACGGCAAAGACTTTGCCGTCAGCTGGTTGACAGCAAAGTTAGACGGCGAAGCATAAATCGGCAAAGCAAGACTTTGCCGTCAGCTTTTTGTCGGGTAGACGGCAAAGACTTTTGGACGGTCTCTAAATCATGAAAATAAATAGCTTCAAGAAGGCATATAGCTAATTAAGATCATGGTTGAAATGGTTCAAATCTATCATTGTTTCAAATGGTCTCTACTTGTCTCTATTATAAGTTTGATCTTCAAATGGTTCAAACGGTCTCTACTTACAAGTTTCTAAATCATGGAGATCATCAAATGGTCTCTAAATCATTAAAAAAAATAGCTATGTGTCTCTAATTATAAGACTGATTCAACTTAACACTCTAAATCATGAATAAAAATAGCTTCGAGTGGTCTCTAACTCATGAAAATAAATGGTCTCTGCTTGTTTCTACTTAAAAATTAGATCTTCAAATGGTTCGAATGGTCTCTACTTGCAAGATTCTAAATCATGGAGACCTTCAAATGGTGTCTAAATCATGAAAATAAATAGCTACTTGTCTCTAAATCATGAATATCTTCAAGTGGTCTCTAAATCATGAAAATCATGGAGATATGTAGGCACTAACCATACTCGATCTCAAAGGTTCGGAGAACCACCATAGTCATTGGCGTTTGGGCCTGGTGCATGTGAAGATCCATCATTATTTGACCCATGGCCTGATTGATGCTACAAAGCATTACATGGTTAGCACAAAACTCGGACTAAGAAATGCAATAATGGTGCATGCAAGTATTTCAGATAACTAACCATAGGGGGCGAAGCAATGTCAGGCATCTGCATAGAGGGCATAGCATTCTGGGTACAATAAGCATGCAAATTATGTTTGAGGAGTGAAAGTTAAGTACTGGTAGTAAAAGACTAGATGTACGTGCAAGGCTATTAAGGAACTAACCGCAAACATTGCAAAGTACAGTTGCACCCTCTCATCCGCTAGTCACCTCTCATCCGCCCTCTTCTCATCCGCCAGTCGCAATGCACCAGTTAAGTACTGGTAGAAAAAGGGTCATCTGTCCCGGTTGGTAAGGGCTTTTTGTCCCGGTTGTTGAACCGGGACTAATGGGTCGTTACTAATGCCCTAGCCCTTTAGTTCCGGTTCTTACACGAACCGGGACAGATGGGCCTCCACATGGCCGGTGCGGCGAGCCCAGGCAGGAGGGCCTTTGGTCCCGGTTGGTGGCACTAACCGGGACCAATAGGCATCCACGCGTCAGCATTTCAGGGGCTGGGGTTTTTGTTTTTTTAAAGGGGGGGGGGGTTGGGGGTTTTGGGGGGTTAATTTAGGTGTTTCATATATTGTGTTAGGTAGCTAATTAATAGAGGGAAGTGTCCTCTCTTATCTCCGTGCTTGGTCGACGCTACGTACTATATACGTATAGAGAGGACTAGACACGCTAGCTAGTAAGCAAGTGAATGAAACTGAAGACCGTCATGAACATACATGCATACAGAGTGAAGTGATATCGACCACCTCTCCTTCTCCGAGAGATTGGTAGAACAACAAGTCCTCGTATATCTATCCGACACTACCGGTTACATATATACAATAATTATCTCTTACAATATAATCTCCTAATTATATATGTACACAGGGTCCACATAGTATTCTCCGTTTTCAGCGATCACGTGGTCAAGGAAGAATGCCGCCAATTCCTCTTGAATTGCTCGCATACGATCTGGTGGTAGGAGTTCATCCCGCATCGGAAAGATCTAATTTGAAGAAGGGGTCAGTACATATATATATATATATGAATAAATGAAACTCAACACAAATGATGGTAATAAAATAAAATTGTGAACATTATTGCTTACGCACTTCATATTGTTCGTCAGAGTAGCCCCGCTCACAGGTCGTGTAGCGGATGGACTCGCAAACATCGTATCCACAGTAATTATTCCCGGCTTCCTGCCACAACCACTTTACAAGAAATAGAGGTCAATCAAACTGATAAGCAAGCATGCTAAATGGTATTGATGAAACTAGCGCTTGAATCACTAGGAGATGCGCGGAACATGCTACTATAGTACTTACTTTTGGGTGTCTAAATTGCAGCTTCTTCGGCAGTCCCGGAGCTTTTTTGATGAATTTTCTCCAAACCCTGCCAGACAAAGAAAACAATTATTTGATATCAGGAAATGAACAAAGTTGCTGATATGGTGGATAATGATCGATTTAACTTACTTTTCGAGCATTTGAGTCATGTCCGCATAGTCTTGGGGATCTTTTCGTCTCATGTCTAAGACAGATACTAGTCCCTGCTCAAGCTTAATCTCTAGGAGAATATAGTGGAAGCTGCGCACGCATGCATAAGTCATCAATTACATTACTATAACCTGGACTAATAAGGGAAACCGAATATGCACAAGACGGTAACACTCACTTGAAGTTGTAAGGAAAGAGTATTATATCTTTGTTTTCATTTATTACCAATGATCGTAGCAAGTTGGCCTTGGTATTTTCGGCATGATATTTAACCTCAATTGCATCTATGAGACTTGTGTTAATGAATCCAATATTACCGATTTGTCTTTTCTTCAATTCGTCGATCTTCAATCTGCATAATATAGTGAGGATAATTATAAATACATGCAATGAAAGAGCTGACCTGTATAGAAAGACTTAATGACAGAAGTAGTACTACTTAAAGACAGTAGCAAGTGATCGTTGATATATCGAGGTCCTTTTGATTGAAAAACTGGAAGAACTCCTCAAATGGAACATTCAACATTTCAATTCCAACGAGGTCATGCTCCTCTTTAACTCTCAGCGTCAAAGTATTCCTCCCCCCAGACTCTCTGCAGGTTTTCATGTACCAATCATGTAATCTTCGCATCATCGTTGTTAGAGATCTTTCATCTTTGACGAGAGGCTTCCCGTAATGGTATTTGTGTTCTTCCACCTCCAAGAAATCATAATGTACATCGTCGGGCAGGTAATCTCCAAGATTGCTATAACCGGGCACCATCCTCGGAACATTATCGACGATGTTGCTAGACACCTTGAGCGGGGGGCACGATTGGTTCGCTTGTTAGCCGAGTTGGGCAATTTTTTTCCCAGCTCGACATTCTTTTAACCTTTGATCACTGACAGTACTTCCCGACCGCTCCGCTTCGACATATGTCTTTGCAATAATGCGCTCATAGTTGCCTTTCGGCGGAGACTTTGGTGGTTTTGTCAGGGCAGCCAGAGTGCGCTTCGCTTTCACCGGATCTACCTTCTCCTCCGGAGGTGGATGTTTCTTTGCTTTCACCCCTTCAAAGAAGTTCGTCACTTCGGCACGCACGATCTTCATGGTTTCCTCCTCGGTCCTCTCGTATGGTAACTTCTCTGGAGTCTTCAGAGAAGGACCGAATCTGTATTGCCTCCCGCCTCTGGCTGTACTGCTAGGCACCGGCAGAGCAGATGGAGAGGTTGCGGCTTTCTTCTTTCCTTGCTTACTAGGCGGAGGAGAAGGAGTACAACACGCCGGAGCAGCCCGAGCGGCGGCGGGTCTCTTCCGCCCTTGCTGACGAGGCGGAGGAGGAGGCTGGCTGCTCGGGCACGCCGGCGCAGGCGGACAAGGAGGCGGAGTGCCGCCACGCGCTGGAGAAGGAGGCTGAGTGCCCTGATCACTCGCCGAAGGAGGAGGCGGAGTGCCGCCACGCGCTGGAGAAGGAGGCTGAGTGCCCTAATCACTCGCCGGAGGAGGAGGCGGAGTGCCCTTACTCGCCGGAGGAGGAGGAGGAGGCGGAGGCGGAGGCGTCCAGTTCGGAAGGTTGATGAGCTCCTTCCGCCATAGGCATGGTGTCTTCAGAGCAAAACCCAGCCGAGTCTCCCCTTCACCGGTAGGGTGCTCAAGCTGGAGGTCCTCAAATCCCTCCGTTATTTCGTCCGCCGTCACCCTAGCATATGCTTCTGGAATCGGACGACAGTGAAAAGTTGCGCCGGGTTCAGGAGGTCGAACAGAGCCAACAGCCGCCTTGACTTTGAAGTTCTGCCATTGCGTCATAAGATGGCAATGTTGAGACTCCGTGATAGCATCCACGGGGTAGCTAGCAGGAGCCGTAAAGACATGCTCCGGCTGAAGCAGCTCGGTGGAAGCCACGCTGCTTCTCCGCTGAGATGGCGGGGTAGCTTCGTGTTGGAGAACGTAGCAGAAATTCAAAATTTTCTACGCATCACCAAGATCAATCTATGGAGTTTACTAGCAACGAGAGGGAAGGAGTGCATCTACATACCCTTGTAGATCGCGAGCGGAAGCGTTCAAGAGAACGGGGTTGATGGAGTCGTACTCGTCGTGATCCAAATCACCGATGATCCTAGCGCCGAACGGACGGCACCTCCGCGTTCAACACACGTACGGAGCAGCGGCGTCTCCTCCTTCTTGATCCAGCAAGGGGGGAGGAGAGGTTGATGGAGATCTAGCAGCACGACGGCGTGGTGGTGGAAGTAGCGGGGATCCCGGTAGGGCTTCGCCAAGCACTAACGGGAGGGAGAGGTGTCACGGGAGGGAGAGGGAGGCGCCAGAGGCTAGGATGTTGCTGCCCTCCCTCCCCCCCACTATATATAGGGCCAAGGGAGAGGAGGGGGGCGCAGCCTTGGCCCTTCCTCCAAGGAAGGGTGCGGCCAGGGAGGAGTCCTTCCTCCCCAAGGCACCTCGGAGGTGCCTTCCCCCTTTAGGACTCTCCCCTTTTCTTATCTCTTGGCGCATGGGCCTCTTGGATCATCATAATTGTCCCTGATATGTTCTAGTTCATCACGAAGCTCTACTAGCTTGGTGGCAGTGAATATGGAGTACCATCACTATCTCATCTGGGAGATTAACTCCCACTCGATTCAAGTGATTGTAGTACTCAGACAATCTGAGCACATGCTCAACGATTGAGCTTTTCTCCCTTAGTTTGCAGGCTTAAGAAACTTGTCAGAGGTCTCATACCTCTTGACGTGGGCACTAGTCTGAAATCCCAATTTCAGTCTTCGGAACATCTCATATGTTCTGCGACGTTTCAAAAACGTCTCTTGTGCCACAATTCTAAACCGTTAGCATTACGCATTGAACTATCACGTAGTCATCAAAACGTGTATGTCAGATGTTTCGTAACATCTACAGACGACGCTGAGGTTTAGCACACCGAGCGGTGCATTAAGGACATAAGCCTTCTGTGCAGCAATGAGGAAAATCCTCAGTTTACGGACCCATTCCGCCTAATTGCTACTACCAACTTTCAACTAAATTTTCTCTAGGAACATATCTTAAACAGTAGAACTAAAGCGTATGACATAATTTGCAAAGACCTTTTGACTATGTTCATGATAATGAAGTTCATCTAATTAATGAACTCCCACTCAGATAGACATCCCTCTAGTCATCTAAGTGATACATGATCCGAGTCAAACTAGGCCGTGTCCGATCATCACGTGAGACGGACTAGTCATCATCGGTGAACATCTCCATGTTGATCATATCTACTATACGACTCATGTTCGACCTTTCGGTCTCTTGTGTTCCGAGGCCATGTCTGTACAAGCTAGGCTCGTCAAGTCAACCTAAGTGTTTCGCATGTGTTCCGAGGCCATGTCTGTACATGCTAGGCTCGTCAACACCCGTTGTATTCGAACGTTAGAATCTATCACACCCGATCATCACGTGGTGCTTCGAAACAACGAACCTTCGCAACGGTGCACAGTTAGGGGGAACACGTCTCTTGAAATTTTAGTGAGGGATCATCTTATTTAAGCAAACGTTGTTCTAAGCAAATAAGATGCATAACATGATAAACATCACATGCAATCAAATAGTGACATGATATGGCCAATATCATTTTTCTCCTTTGATCTCCATCTTCGGGGCACCATGATCATCTTAGTCACCGGCATGACACCATGATCTCCATCATCATGATCTCCATCATTGTGTCTTCATGAAGTTGTCACGCCAACGATTACTTCTACTTCTATGGCTAACGCGCTTAGCAATAAAGTAAAGTAATTTACATGGCGTTGTTCAATGACACGCAGGTCATACAAAAATAAAGACAACTCCTATGGCTCCTGCCGGTTGTCATACTCATTGACATGCAAGTCGCGATTCCTATTACAAGAATATGATCAATCTCAAACATCACATATATCATTCATCACATCTTCTGGCCATATCATATCACATAGCACATGCTGCAAAAACAAGTTAGACGTCCTCTAATTGTTGTTGCAAGTTTTTACGTGGCTTGTATAGGTTTCTAGCAAGAACGTTTCTTACCTACGTAAAACCACAACGTGATATGCCAATTTCTATTTACCCTTCATAAGGACCCTTTTCATCGAATCCGTTCCGACTAAAGTGGGAGAGACAAACACCCGCTAGCCACCTTATGCAACTAGTGCATGTCAGTCGGTGGAACCTGTCTCACGTAAGCGTACGTGTAAGGTCGGTCCGGGCAGCTTCATCCCACAATGTCGCCGAAACAAGATAAGACTAGTAGCGGCAAGAAGAATTGGCAACATCTACACCCACAACTACTTTGTGTTCTACTCGTGCATAGAAACTACGCATAGAACTACGCATCACCAAGATCAATCTATGGAGTTTACTAGCAATGAGAGGGAAGGAGTGCATCTACATACCCTTGTAGATCGCGAGCCGAAGCGTTCAAAAGAACGGGGTTGATGGAGTCGTACTCGTCGTGATCCAAATCACGATGATCCTAGCGTCGAACGGACGGCACCTCCGCGTTCAACACACGTATGGAGCAGCGACGTCTCCTCCTTCTTGATCCAGCAAGGGGGGAGGAGAGGTTGATGGAGATCCAGCAGCACGACGGCGTGGTGGTGGAAGTAGCGGGGATCCCGGTAGGGCTTCGCCAAGCACTAACGAGAGGGAGAGGTGTCACGGGAGGGAGAGGGAGGCGCCAGGGGCTAGGATGTTGCTGCCCTCCCTCCCCCCCACTATATATAGGGGCAAGGGAGAGGGGGGGCGCAGCCTTGGCCCTTCCTCCAAGGAAGGGTGCGGCCAGGGAGGAGTCCTTCCTCCCCAAGGCACCTCGGAGGTGCCTTCCCCCTTTAGGACTCTCCCCTTTTCTTATCTCTTGGCGCATGGGCCTCTTGGGGCTGGTGCCCTTGGCCCATATAGGCCAAGGCGCACCCCCTACAGCCCATGTGGCCCCCCGGGGCTGGTGGACCCGCTTGGTGGACCCCCAGACCCCTTTCGGCACTCCTGGTACAATACCGATAAAGTGCGAAACTTTTCCGGCGACCAAAATAAGACTTCCCATATATAAATCTTTACCTCCGGACCATTCCGGAACTCCTCGTGACGTCCGGGATCTCATCCGGGACTCCGAACAACTTTCGGGTTACCGCATACTAATATCTCTATAACCCTAGCGTCACCGAACCTTAAGTGTGTAGACCCTACGGGTTCGGGAGACACACAGACATGACCGAGACGACTCTCCGGTCAATAACCAACAGCGGGATCTGGATACCCATGTTGGCTCCCACATGTTCCACGATGATCTCATCGGATGAACCACGATGTCGAGGATTCAATCAATCCCGTATACAATTCCCTTTGTCTATCGGTATGTTACTTGCCCGAGATTCGATCGTCGGTATCCCGATACCTTGTTCAATCTCGTTACCGGCAAGTCTCTTTACTCGTTCCATAACACATCATCCCGTGATCAACTCCTTGGTCACATTGTGCACATTATGATGATGTCCTACCGAGTGGGCCCAGAGATACCTCTCCGTTTACACGAAGTGACAAATCCCAGTCTCGATTCGTGCCAACCCAACAGACACTTTCAGAGATACCTGTAGTGCACCTTTATAGCCACCCAGTTACGTTGTGACGTTTGGTACACCCAAAGCATTCCTACGGTATCCGGGAGTTGGACAATCTCATGGTCTAAGGAAATGATACTTGACATTAGAAAAGCTCTTAGCAAACGAACTACACGATCTTGTGCTAGGCTTAGGATTGGGTCTTGTCCATCACATCATTCTCCTAATGATGTGATCCCGTTATCAACGACATCCAATGTCCATGGTCAGGAAACCGTAACCATCTATTCATCAACGAGCTAGTCAACTAGAGGCTTACTAGGGACATGGTGTTGTCTATGTATCCACACATATATCTGAGTTTCCTATCAATACAATTCTAGCATGGATAATAAACGATTATCATGAACAAGGAAATATAATAATAACCAATTTATTATTGCCTCTAGGGCATATTTCCAACAGTCTCCCACTTGCACTAGAGTCAATAATCTAGTTCACATCACCATGTGATTAACACTCATAGGTCACATCACCATGTGACCAACGTCCAAAGAGTTTACTAGAGTCAACAATATATTTCACATCACTATGTGATTAACACTCAATGAGTTCTGGTTTGATCATGTTATGCTTGTGAGAGAGATTATTAGTCAACGGGTCTGAACCTTTCAGATCCGTGTGTGCTTTACGAATATCTATGTCATCTTGTGGATGCTACCACGCGCTACTTGGAGCCATTTCAAATAACTGCTCTACTATACGAATCCGGTCTACTACTCGGAGTCATCCGGATTAGTGTCAAAGTTCGCATCGACGTAACCCTTTACGACGAACTCCTTTTGACCTCCATAATCGAGGAAATTCCTTAGTCCACTAGATACTAAGGATAAGTTCGACCGCTGTCATGTGATCCATTCCCGGATCACTATTGTACCCCTTGACCAACTCATGGCAAGGCACACTTCATGTGCGGTACACAGCATAGCATACTGTAGAGCCTACGTCTAAAGCATAGGGGACGACCTTCGTCCTTTCTCTCTCTTCTGCTGTGGTCAGGTCTTGGGTCTTACTCAATACTCACACCTTGTAACACAGCCGAGAACTCCTTCTTTGCTGATCTATTTTGAACTCTTTCAAAATCATGTCAAGGTGTGCGTTCTTTGAAAGTATCATCAGGCGTCTTGATCTATCTCTATAGATCTTGATGCCCAATATGTAAGCAGCTTTATCCAGGTCTTCCTTTGAAAAACTCCTTTCAAACAACCCTTTATGCTTTCCAGAAATTCTACATCATTTCGGATCAACAACATGTCATTCACATATACTTATCAGAAATGTTGTAGCGCTCCCACTCACTTTATTGTAAATACAAGTTTCTAACAAACTTTGTATAAACCCAAAAACTTTGATCACTCCATCAAAGCGTATATTCTGACTCCGAGATGCTTGCTCTAGTCGATGGAAGGATCGCTGGAGCTAGCATACCTTTTAGCATCCTCAGGATCGACAAAACCTTTCTGATTGTATCACATACAACCTTTCCTTACGAAAACTGGTAAGGAAACTTGTTTTTGACATCCATCTGCCAGATTTCATAAATGCAGCTAATGCTAACATGATTCCGACGGACTTAAGCATCGCTACGGATGAGAAAATCTCATCGTAGTCAACTCCTTGAACTTGTGAAAATACCCTTTGCCACAAGTCGAGCTTCATAGACGGTAACATTACCGTCCATGTCCGTCTTCTTCTTAAAGATCCATTTATCTCAATGGCTTGCCGACCATCGGGCAAGTTCACCAAAGTCCATGCTTTGTTCTGATACATGGAACCTATCTCGGATTTCATGGCTTCGAGCCATTCGTCGGAATCCAGGCCCACCATCGCTTCTCCATAGCTCGTAGGTTCATTGTTGTCTAGCAACATGACTTCCAAGACAGGATTACGTACCACTCTGAAGTAGCACGCATCCTCATCGTCCTACGAGGTTTGGTAGTGACTTGATCCGAAGTTTCATGATCACTATCATAAGCTTCCACTTCAATTGGTGTAGGTGCCACAGGAATAACTTCCTGTGCCCTGCTACACACTAGTTGAAGTGACGGTTCAATAACCTTATCAAATCTCCACCATCCTCCCACTCAATTCTTTCGAGAGAAACTTTTCCTCGAGAAAGGACTCGTTTCTAGAAGCAATTACTTTTGCTTCCAGATCTGAAATAGGAGGTATACCCAACTGTTTTGGGTATTCTATGAAGATGCATTTATCCGCTTCGGGTTCGAGCTTATCAGCCTGAAACTTTTTCACATAAGCATCGCAACCCCAAACTTTTTATGAAACGACAACTTAGGTTTCTCTAAACCGTGTCGTCTCAACGGAATTGCGTGGTGCCCCTTTTAAAGAGAATTTGGTTGTTTCTAATGCTTAACCCATAAACGATAGTGGTAATTCGATAAGAGACATCATGGTATGCACCATATCCAATAGGGTGCAGTTATGATGTTCGGACACACCATCACACTATGGTGTTCCAGGCGGTATTACTTGTGAAACACTTTCCACAATGTCTTAATTGTGTGCCAAACTCGTAACTCAGATACTCATCTCTATGATCATATCACAGACATTTTATCCTCTTGTCACGACGATCTTCAACTTCACTCTGAAATTACTTGAACCTTTCAATAATTCAGACTTGTGTTTTATCAAGTAAATACACTCAGCATCTACTCAAATCATCTGTGAAGTAAGAACATAACGATATCCACTGCATGCCTCAGCACTCATTGGACTGCATACATCAAAATGTATTAGTTCCAATAAGTTGCTCTCTTGTTCCATCTTACTGAAAACGAGGCCTTTCAGTCATCTTGCCCATGTGGTATGATTTGCATGTCTCAGGTGATTCAAAATCAAGTGAGTCCAAACGATCCATCTGCATGGAGTTTCTTCATGCATATATACCAATAGACATGGTTCGCATGTCTCAATCTTTTCAAAAATGAGTGAGTCCAAAGATCCATCTACATGGAGCTTCTTCATGTGTTTTATCCCAATATGCCTCAAATAGCAGTGCCACAAGTATGTGGTACTATCATTACTATTTTATATCTTTTGTCATGAACATGTGTATCACTGCGATCGAGATTCATTTTAGGTGCAAGACCATTGAAGGTATTATTCAAATAAACAGAGTAACCATTATCCTCCTTAAATGAATAACCGTATTGTGATAAACATAATCCAATCATGCTCAACGCAAACACCAAATCTCGATGGTAGAGGGAGCATGCGATGCTTCATCACATCAACCTTGGAAACTCTTCCAACACATATCGTCATCTCACCTTTAGCCAGTCTCGATTTATTCCGCAGCTTTTATTTCGAGTTACTAACACTTAGCAACCGAACCGGTATCCAATACCCTGGTGCTGCTAGGAGTACTAGTAAAGTACACATTCATATAATGTATATCCAATATACTTCTGTCGATCTTGCCTGCCTTCTCATCTACCAAGTATCTAGGGTAGTCCTGCTTCAGTGACCGTTCCCCTCATTACAGAAGCACTTAGTCTCGGGTTTGGATTCAACCTTGGGATTCTTCACTAGAGCAGCAAGTGTTTTGCTGTTTCATGAAGTATCCCTTTTGCCCTTGCCCTTCTAGAAACTAGTGGTTTTACTAACCATCAACAATTGATGCTCCTTCTTGATTTCTACTTTCGCGGTGTCAAACATCGCGAGTTGCTCAAGGATCATCATAATTGTCCCTGATATGTTATAGTTCATCACGAAGCTCTACTAGCTTGGTGGCAGTGACTATGGAGAACCATCACTATCTCATCTGGGAGATTAACTCCCACTCGATTCAAGTGATTGTAGTACTCAGACAATCTGAGCACATGCTCAACGATTGAGCTTTTCTCCCTTAGTTTGCAGGCTTAAGAAACTTGTCAGAGGTCTCATACCTCTTGACGTGGGCACTAGTCTGAAATCCCAATTTCAGTCTTCGGAACATCTCATATGTTCTGCGACGTTTCAAAAACGTCTCTTGTGCCACAATTCTAAACCGTTAGCATTACGCATTGAACTATCACGTAGTCATCAAAACGTGTATGTCAGATGTTTCGTAACATCTACAGACGACGCTGAGGTTCAGCACACCGAGCGGTGCATTAAGGACATAAGCCTTCTGTGCAGCAATGAGGACAATCCTCAGTTTACGGACCCAGTCCGCATAATTGCTACTACCAACTTTCAACTAAATTTTCTCTAGGAACATATCTTAAACAGTAGAACTAAAGCGTATGACATAATTTGCAAAGACCTTTTGACTATGTTCATGATAATGAAGTTCATCTAATTAATGAACTCCCACTCAGATAGACATCCCTCTAGTCATCTAAGTGATACATGATCCGAGTCAAACTAGGCCGTGTCCGATCATCACGTGAGACGGACTAGTCATCATCGGTGAACATCCCCATGTTGATCGTATCTACTATACGACTCATGTTCGACCTTTCGGTCTCTTGTGTTCCGAGGCCATGTCTGTACATGCTAAGCTCGTCAAGTCAACCTAAGTGTTTCGCATGTGTTCCGAGGCCATGTCTGTACATGCTAGGCTCGTCAACACCCGTTGTATTCGAACGTTAGAATCTATCACACCCGATCATCACGTGGTGCTTCGAAACAACGAACCTTCGCAACGGTGCACAGTTAGGGGGAACACGTCTCTTGAAATTTTAGTGAGGGATCATCTTATTTAAGCTATCGTCGTTCTAAGCAAATAAGATGCATAACATGATAAACATCACATGCAATCAAATAGTGACATGATATGGCCAATATCATTTTGCTCCTTTGATCTCCATCTTCGGGGCACCATGATTATCTTTGTCACCGGCATGACACCATGATCTCCATCATCATGATCTCCATCATTGTGTCTTCATGAAGTTGTCACGCGAACGATTACTTCTACTTCTATGGCTAACGCGCTTAGCAATAAAGTAAAGTAATTTACATGGCGCTATTCAATGACACGCAGGTCATACAAAAATAAAGACAACTCCTATGGCTCCTGCCGGTTGTCATACTCATTGACATGCATGTCGCGATTCCTATTACAAGAATATGATCAATCTCATACATCACATATATCATTCATCACATCTTCTTGCCATATCACATCACATAGCACATGCTACAAAAACAAGTTAGACGTCCTCTAATTGTTGTTGCAAGTTTTTACGTGGCTTGTATAGGTTTCTAGCAAGAACGTTTCTTACCTACGTAAAACCACAACGTGATATGCCAATTTCTATTTACCCTTCATAACGACCTTTTTCATCGAATCTGTTCCGACTAAAGTGGGAGAGACAGACACCCGCTAGCCACCTTATGCAACTAGTGCATGTCAGTCGGTGGAACCTGTCTCACGTAAGCGTACGTGTAAGGTCGGTCCGGGCCGCTTCATCCCACAATGCCGCCGAAACAAGATAAGACTAGTAGCGGCAAGAAGAATTGGCAACATCTATGCCCACAACTACGTTGTGTTCTACTCGTGCATAGAAACTACGCATAGACCTAGCTCTGATACCACTGTTGGAGAACGTAGCAGAAATTCAAAATTTTCTACGCATCACCAAGATCAATCTATGGAGTTTACTAGCAATGAGAGGGAAGGAGTGCATCTACATACCCTTGTAGATCGCGAGCCGAAGCGTTCAAGAGAACGGGGTTGATGGAGTCGTACTCGTCGTGATTCAAATCACCGATGATCCTAGCGCCGAACGGACGGCACCTCCGCGTTCAACACACGTACGGAGCAGCGACGTCTCCTCCTACTTGATCCAGCAAGGGGGGAGGAGAGGTTGATGGAGATCCAGCAGCACGACGGCGTGGTGGTGGAAGTAGCGGGGATCTCGGTAGGGCTTCGCCAAGCACTAACGGGAGGGAGAGGGAGGCGCCAGGGGCTAGGATGTTGCTGCCCTCCCTCCCCCCCACTATATATAGGGCCAAGGGAGAGGGGGGCGCAGCCTTGGCCTTTCCTCCAAGGAAGGGTGCGGCCAGGGAGGAGTCCTTCCTCCCCAAGGCACCTCGGAGGTGCCTTCCCCCTTTAGGACTCTCCCCTTTTCTTATCTCTTGGCGCATGGGCCTCTTGGGGCTGGTGCCCTTGGCCCATATAGGCCAAGGCGCACCCCCTACAGCCCATGTGGCCCCCCGGGGCTGGTGGACCACCTTGGTGGACCCCCGGACCCCTTTCGGCACACACGGTACAATACCGATAAAGTGCGAAACTTTTCCGGCGACCAAAATAAGACTTCCCATATATAAATCTTTACCTCCGGACCATTCCGGAACTCCTCGTGACGTCCGGGATCTCATCCGGGACTCCGAACAACTTTCGGCTTACCGCATACTAATATCTCTATAACCCTAGCGTCACCGAACCTTAAGTGTGTAGACCCTACGGGTTCGGGAGACACGCAGACATGACCGAGACGACTCTCCGGTCAATAACCAACAGCGGGATCTGGATACCCATGTTGGCTCCCACATGTTCCACGATGATCTCATCGGATGAACCACGATGTCGAGGATTCAATCAATCCCGTATACAATTCCCTTTGTCTATCGGTATGTTACTTGCCCGAGATTCGATCGTCGGTATCCCGATACCTTGTTCAATCTCGTTACCGGCAAGTCTCTTTACTCGTTCCGTAACACATCGTCCCGTGATCAACTCCTTGGTCACATTGTGCACATTATGATGATGTCCTACCGAGTGGGCCCAGAGATACCTCTCCGTTTACACGGAGTGACAAATCCCAGTCTCGATTCGTGCCAACCCAACAGACACTTTCCGAGATACCTGTAGTGCACCTTTATAGCCACCCAGTTACGTTGTGACGTTTGGTACACCCAAAGCATTCCTACGGTATTCGGGAGTTGCACAATCTCATGGTCTAAGTAAATGATACTTGACATTAGAAAAGCTCTTAGCAAACGAACTACACGATCTTGTGCTAGGCTTAGGATTGGGTCTTGTCCATCACATCATTCTCCTAATGATGTGATCCCGTTATCAACGACATCCAATGTCCATGGTCAGGAAAACGTAACCATCTATTCATCAACGAGCTAGTCAACTAGAGGCTTACTAGGGACATGGTGTTGTCTATGTATCCACACATGTATCTGAGTTTCCTATCAATACAATTCTAGCATGGATAATAAACGATTATCATGAACAAGGAAATATAATAATAACCAATTTATTATTGCCTCTAGGGCATATTTCCAACACTTTGGGGGTAGTTTCGGCAGGTCACTTGCTGCGAGCTACGTCTCGTTCCTCTATCACTTGAACCCTTTCGTGCAGCTTCTGAATTTGGGTCTGCTCCACTTGTTTCTTCCTCACCTGGCATTTGTAACCGCCTGCGTCCGGAAAACCGGCCTTCCACGGAACGGAGCCTGGCGTGCCTCGTGTCCGTCCAGGGTGCTCAGGATTCCCGAGGGCCATTGTGAGCTCGTCGTTCTCTATGTCTGGAATGAACGTCCCTTGCTGCGCTGCATCGATATAGTGTTGAATCCTCTTGACTGGTATTCTCAAAAGCTCGTCCGTCCAAACGCACTTCCCTGATACAGGGTCCAAGCTTCCGCCAGCCCCGAAGAACCAAGTCCGGCAACGGTCTAGCCAGTTCATTGTCTCTCGTTCGATCCCTTTATCAAGCAGGCCATTCTCAGCCTTGGACCACTTAGGCCGGGCTTTGAGGTAGCCACCTGACCCCGTGCGATGGTGAAGCTTCTTCTTCGCAGCATTTTTCTTGTTTGTCGCTGACAACTTCTTACTCTTTTCTGATGTCTTGGGGCCACAAATGCGGGCCAGTGATTTCTGATTTTCTCGTATTTGCCAATGAATTCTGGTGTCTCTTCTTTGTCGACAAACGTTTTCAGCTCATTCTTCCACCTCCTGAATAGGTCTGCCATCTTCTTAAGAGCATGAGACTTGATTAATTACTCTTTAACTAGCTTCTCCGGATCCTCCTCTGGCGGTAGGGTGAAATTTGCCTTCAGCTCAGTCCAAAGATCATCTTTCCGCATATCATTGACATAAGACACCTCAGGGTCTTCCTTCTTAGGCTTATACCATTGGTGGATGCTGATCGGGATCTTGTCCCTAACAAGAACCCCACACTGAGCAGCAAATGCTTCCTTTGTCCGGATGGGTTCTATCGGTTGGCCGTCGCGCGCGATTGCTGTGATCTCAAACCTTTCATCCGAGCGCGACTTTCTCTTCGGGCCTCGTCTCTTTACCGAAGTTGTGCTCGATCTGGAGGGCTAGAAGAAAGAAGAAAGACCAGAGTTAATTAATATATGTACATACCAAAACAATGAATGCATCAATTAGCTAGTCAGCACAGGCTTAACTAATATATTTTACCTAGCCGGACTCTTCGGTCACCGGAGGCGTCACCACTAGCTCCTTCTTGCACCAGCATTGGGTCAGCGGAGCCATCATAATCATGTCTTTCCTCCTCCAATCTTCGATCACCGTAGCCTGCTTCTTCACCCTGTTCTTCCAGACCATCATTGTCGTTAAGATACGACAAGACATCACCTCCGGCTAAGATTATGTCCCCCAACACCTCTTCTGCTTCCTCGTCTCGTCCGCGCTCCATTGTTTCTGCAAATATTACAACATGGCAATTATTACACAAACATGACAGCAGGTGGATATATTAGTGCAAACGTAGACCTAGCTTATTCCGGGTTTGGGGTGGCCTCGGCAACGGTTCAAGGGTAGGGGCGCGGCGGGAGGGGGTAGGAGACCGACATCATTTTTTTCTAGGGTTTGGGTGTCCTAAAGAGTTTTGGTCGAGCGGGAAGGCCGGGGTGTGCTCCTGTGGTATAAGTTATCATGGTCGAAGTTATCCGAGAGGGGGTTATATCGACAACGACGACATACATACATGGGAAAATAATGTTATCGGGGACGGGGTAGGTCGAACCCCCCCCCTCGTGTTGAAGTTATTGGGACACGGGTATATCGACAACGACATATCCGATAAAAAATAAGAAGACGAAGAAGAAATAAAAAGAGGAGAAGAAGATATTAATAGAGGAGAAGATTGAAGAAAAAAAGAAGAAAAAAAAGAGGAGTAGAAGAGAAAATAGAGTATTCTATTTTCTCTTCTCCTCTATTCTTTCTTCTTGTCCTCTTCTTTTTCTTCTTTTTTCTTCTTCTTATTTTCCTTTTTCCTCTCCTTCTTTTTCTTCTTCTTTATTATCTTCCTATAGCTAGATATATAATACTTTTCTAAAAATGTAACTTTTGCATATGTAAAACTTTTTCTTCTTCTTCCTTCTTCGTTCTCTTCCTTCTTTTCCTAAATATATAAAACTTTTCTTAAAATGAAACTAACCTAAAATGTACTAAATCAGAGAACATATATAGATAAAACTAACCTAAAATGTACCCAAATGTACTAAAAATCTAACTTTTATATGCACAGAGAACATACATACATATATACATTTTATAAAAATGCAAAAAACAAATCATCATATATATGAACAAAAAATATGGAAAAAAACAGGACATATAATCATATATACACACATACATATAATCACACATATGCACATAATCTGAAAAAACAGAGAGGGAGGCCGGCTGCCGGACCGAACGTGGCGGCGGCGTGTGGTCGGGGCAGGCCGGGGGCGTGGGGCGGCGTCGGGGCAGGGGCTCGGGCCGGGGCGGCGCGTCGGGGCAGGGCGCGTGGGCCGGGGCGGCGCGCCGGGGCAGGGGCGCGCGGGCCGGGGCGGCACGTCGGGGCAGGGACACGGGCCGGGGCGGCGCGTCGGGGCAGGGCAACGGCGCGGGGCGATGGCGACGAGGAGTGGGCGGTGACGAGGAGCGGGCGGCGGGACGGCGACGGCGAGCACGGGCAGCCTGGCGGCATCGACGAGCACGGGCAGCAAGTGCGCGGGGCGGCGACGGCGGGCACGGGCAGCATGGCGGCGTCGATGAGTTCGGCGTCGTCGGGGGGCAAATGGTCGATGAAACTGAAAAATTTACAAGTCCTGCTTATATACGGAGAGCATTGGTACCGGTTCATGGCAGCAACCGAGACCAATGCCCCTCTTTAGTCCCGGTTGGTGCCACCAACCGGGACCAAAGGTCTTTTTTCAGCAGCCCAAAGGGCGGGAAGCGGCGGCCTTTGGTCCCGGTTGATGGCACCAACCGGTACTAAACGGGGGAATTGGTTCCGGTTGGTGGCACGAACCGGTACCAATGCACCCCTTTAGTATCGGTTGGTGCCACCAACCGGGACCATAGGCCTTGTGCTGTTGCGCCCGCGTCGAAAGTTTAGTCCCACCTCGCTAGTTGAGAGGGGCGTGCAGTGGTTTATATGCCCCACTGTCGCTCCCCTCTCGAGCTCCTGTCCATTGCAGGCTTACGGCCTAATTGTCACTGCTATGCCTCATGGGCCTTCTGCGGGCCTGAATCCTGGCCCATTGATGGGTTTCTAGTCGTATTCACGCCGTGGTGGCCCAGTAGGTGGCATATTTTTTTTCCTGTTTTTCCTTTTTTTTGTTTCCCTTTTTTTCTTTATTTATTTTGTTTTGTTTCTACTTACAACAAAAAAACTTATTTATTTTTTTTTATTTTGTTTCTAATTACTTATTTATTTTACTTTATGATAATTCTTTTTGCTATTAAAGTTTCTAACAAAAAAAGTTCTTTATGAAAATTCTTTTTGCTTTCAAGGATTTTGAATAGAAAATACTTTGATAATTTTAGTTTCAATAATACTAGAGGTTGCTTATAATGTTTTGAACAGAAAATACTTTGATAATTTTAGTTTCATAAATTTTATTTATGTTATTAAAGTTTATTTTATTTTGTTTCTACTTATATATTTTATTAAATTTTATATTATTTTGTTTCTAATTACTTATTTATTTTATTTGTTATTTTTCATGCACCATTTTTCATGCATTTACTAATTATTTTGAGCTATAATACCCTAAAATTGAAAAACATTTCAAATGAACTCTGAAAAGGTTGAAAGTTGGCATGGTATCATCATTTCATCCACATAGCATGTGCAAGAAAGTTGAGAGGGTTACGGCAAAAACTGGATGCACTTCGTGTACAAAACGGACAATCTCTTTCGAAGTATCAGGATTTCTTAAGGAAACTAGTCTGTTACTCCCTCCGTAAACTAATATAAGAGCGTTTAGAATACTAAAGTAGTGATCTAAACGCTCTTATATTAGTTTACAGAGGGAGTACAAAGGAATTTCATTTTTTTAAACTTATTTGAACTCCTGACTTTTTGTGTGTTCAAAATGCACCATTCAAAGCCACATCATCAATTTTCAACCCTTTCTGACTTCATTTGTTATTTTTCATGCATTTATTGATTATTTTGAGCTATAAGACCCTGAAATTGAAAAACATTTCAAATGAACTCTGAAAAGGTTGAAAGTTGGCATGATATCATCATTTCATCCACATAGCATGTGCAAGAAAGTTGAGAGGGTTACGTCAAAAACTGGATGCACTTCGTGTACAAAACGGACAATGGTATCATACTCGTCTGTTACAAAGTTGGCATGGTATCATCATAATAGTTGCGGGAGAAAGTCTTCACTTTTTCTTCGCTTGTGTCATTTGCTTATTGCACCGTAACCATGGATAATCTTCATTGTTTATCAGGATGCTTGGGTCAGCCTTGACTTTGAAGGGAGGAATTTCATGAAACTTTTCATAATCTTCAGACATGTCTGTCTTGCCCTCCGCTCCCACGATGTCCCTTTTTCCTGAAAGAACTATGTGGCGCTTTGGCTCATCGTATGATGTATTCGCTTCCTTATCTTTTCTTTTTCTCGGTTTGGTAGACATGTCCTTCACATAGATAACCTGTGCCACATCATTGGCTAGGACGAACGGTTCGTCAGTGTACCCAAGATTTTTCAGATCCACTGTTGTCATTCCATACTGTGGGTCT
Organism: Triticum aestivum; assembly: GCF_018294505.1. Classification (NCBI taxonomy): domain Eukaryota; kingdom Viridiplantae; phylum Streptophyta; class Magnoliopsida; order Poales; family Poaceae; genus Triticum; species Triticum aestivum. Next base: position 16,850,356 of record NC_057796.1, read on the forward strand.
ACCTGTACCCCGCCTCCTGACAGATTGACCCATTTGCACTTAAACAAAGGGACCTTAAAATCATGTCCGTAGTCAAGTTCCCATATGTCCACTATGTAACCATAATGTGTGTCCTTTCCCCTCTCAGTTGCTGCATTAAAGCGGACACCGCTGTTTTGGTTGGTCCTCTTTTGATCTTGGGCGATCGTGTAAAATGTATTCCCATTTATCTCATATCCTTTTGTAAGTCAATACAGTCAAAGATGGTCCCCTGGACAACGAGTACAGCTCATCACAAACAGTGTTGTCACCTCTGAGACTTTAGGTTCTGGGACTTTTTCTCTGGCATATTTATTATTCCCTTTATATTCGACGAGAAGCCAGTCGGGACCTTCATACTGAGCAGGCATTCAAAGAAGATTTCTTTCTCTTCTTTCGTAAGAGCGTAGCTGGCAGGACCTTCATAATGCTTCGGAGGCATGCCGTCTTTTTCGCGCAAACGTTGCAGGTCCTCTCGTGCCTCAGGTGTATCTTTTGTCTTCCCATACACGCCCAAGAAGCCTAGCAGGTTCACGCAAAGGTTCTTCGTCATGTGCATCACGTCGATTGAAGAGCGGACCTCTAGGTCTTTCCAGTAGGGTAGGTCCCAAAATATAGATTTCTTCTTCCACATGGGTGCGTGTCCCTCAGCGTCATTCGGAACAGCTAGTCCGTCGGGACCCTTTCCAAAGATTACGTGTAAATCATTGACCATAGCAAGTGCGTGATCACCGGTACGCATGGCGGGCTTCTTCCGGTGATCTGCCTCGCCTTTTAAATGCTTGCCTTTCTTTCGACATTGATGGTTGGTCGGAAGAAATCGACGATGGCCCAGGTACACATTTTCTTCCTGCATTTGTTCAGGTATATACTTTCAGTGTCATCTAAACAGTGCGTGCATGCGTGGTATCCCTTGTTTGTCTGTCCTGAAAGGTTACTGAGAGCGGGCCAATCGTTGATGGTTACAAACAGCAACGCGTGCAGGTTAAATTCCTCCTGTTTCTACTCATCCCACGTACGTACACCGTTTCCATTGCACAGCTGTAAAAGTTCTTCAACTTATGGCCTTAGGTACACATCAATGTCGTTGCCGGGTTGCCTAGGGCCTTGGATGAGAACTGGCATCATAATGAACTTCCGCTTCATGCACATCCAAGGAGGAAGGTTATACATACATAGAGTCACGGGCCAGGTGCTGTGATTGCTGCTGTGCTCCCCGAAAGGATTAATGTCATCCGCGCTTAAACAAAACCATACGTTCCTTGGGTCACCTGCAAACTCAACTTCCTGTCTTTCTTACGGTCCTCACTGTGCCATCGCATCAACTTGGCATGCTCTTCGTTTCTGAACAGACGTTTCAAGCGTGGTATTATAGGAGCATACCACATCACCTTCGCAGGAACCCTCTTCCTGGGGGGCTCGCCGTCCACATCACCAGGGTCATCTCGTCTGATCTTATACCGCAATGCACCGCATACCGGGCATGCGTTCAGGTCCTTGTACGCACCGCGGTAGAGGATGCAGTCATTAGGGCATGCATGTATCCTCTGCACCTCCAATCCTAGAGGGCATACGACCTTCTTTGTTGCGTATGTACTGTCGGGCAATTCGTTATCCTTTGGAAGCTTCTTCTTCAATATTTTCAGTAGCTTCTCAAATCCTTTGTCAGGCATAACATTCTCTGCCTTCCACTGTAGCAATTCCAGTACGGTACCGAGCTTTGTGTTGCCATCTTCGCAATTGGGGTACAACCCTTTTTTGTGATCCTCTAACATGCGATCGAACTTCAGCTTCTCCTTTTGACTTTAGCATTGCGTCCTTGCATCAACAATGACCCGGCGGAGATCGTCATCATCGGGCACATCATCTGGTTCCTCTTGATCTTCAGCAGCTTCCCCCGTTGCAGCATCATAGGGCACACCGTCTGGTTCCTCTTGATGTTCAGCAGCTTCCCCCGTTGCAGCATCACCGTATTCAAGGGGCACATAGTTGTCATCGTCCTCTTCTTCTTCGCCGGCTTCCATCATAACCCCTATTTCTCCGTGCCTCATCCAAACATTATAGTGTGGCATGAAACCCTTGTAAAGCAGTACTAATGGGGTTGAGACCTTTAGTACCGATTCGTGCCAATTATAGTGTGGTACTAATGGTGCAATTTTCAAATCCTCTACCCCCCCCCCCCGTGTATCGCCTTTTCAGTTTTGTAAAAAGCAAAAGAAAATGATAGAAACTTCAAAAGTTAAAATCCTTCGAGATGTAGTTATGTTACCACATCTACTAGTTAGGAAAATTTAAAAACTTAAATTTGGACATGTTTTGCAAAAAGTGTAGGGAAAATGTAAAACGGCTATAACTTTTGCATACGATGTCAGAATAAAAGTATAATATATCAAAATGTTCAGCACAAAAATCCGCATCCGATTTTGACGGCCTACGGCCTATTTGCAAATTTTTAGGATCCTCAAATTCCAAAAGGAAAAAAAGTTATGCTCAAATTTTAGTTTTTTTAAAATTTTCGTTAAATCTGGTCAAACTACTTATTCAAGAAGTATTAGTGTTACTAAATAATTATTCAAGAATATTAGTGTTACTAAATAATTATTTCAGTTTTTTTGAATTTTGGTCAAATCTGGTCAAACTGTGGTCAAAAAATGGTCAAACTACTTATTCAAGAAATATTAGTGTTACTAAATAATTATTGTTTTTTAGAACAATAGTTTCAAAGTCAAACAGTGAAATGTGTGACTTCATGCTCAAGCTAAACTACTAAGGGTTAAGAGGATTGACATCTTACTATTGTCACGAAAACAACAAGTGCAGACTTGGAAACGAGGGAGAATAGAACCCAGAAGTTAAGCGTGCTCAGGCTGGGGAGTGGGAGGATGGGTGATCGTTCATGAACTTAGATGATTTGGAATGATGAGGGGTGATTAGAGATTAAATTGAGCAGTGATGAGGGGTGATTAGAGATTAGAGGTTAAAATAATTCAAAAATTCAAAAATCGGGAGAAAATTTCAAAAAAATATATTCAATTTTTTTTCAAAAAATCCTTTAGTACCGGTTGGTGTTACCAACCGGGACTAAAGGTGGACCTCTAGGCAGCAGCCACGTGGAGGGCCTTTAGTCCCGGTTCGTATAAGAACCGGGACTAAAGGGGGGGGCCTTTAATAATGACCCTTTAGTCCCGGTTCCAGAATCTGGACTAAAGGCCCTATAGAACCGGGACAAAAGGCCCTTTTTCTACTAGTGTGATGCTACCGGTGCACGTCCACCAGATCCCGTTGCACACTGAATTTTTTTTGAAAAAATGCAGACAAAATTTAGTGCATCGACACAACATCAATCTATGTTGTCACAAAAATTCAAATCAAAATTCAAAACAATGATCAAGATACAAAAATGACAAATTTGACGTTAGTGTGCTAATGGGCCAAAACTGAAGCCCAACTTGTGTTATGTACTATTCAGTGTCAAATTTGTCATTTTTGTATCTCAAGCTATGTTTTAAATTTTAATTTGAATTGTTGTGACAACATACATTGATGTTGTGCCAATGCACTATTTTTTCGGATTTATTCGAACATTTCTCCATGTGCAACGGACGAACGGTGCATTGATAGGCAAAGGTCATTGTGGCTACGGCTCAGATATTTTAGCCAGCAACCGACGATTGGCTTCTATAAATAGGAAGTCGCTGCTGCTGCTTCAAACCACAACTCCAAGAGAATGAAAGAAGAGCAGGCCAGATGAGAGCGGAGTGAGGGGGGAGATGCTACAGAACCAGGGCTGGTCCTGAGATTTTGGGGGCTCAGGGCGAAACTAAAACTCGGGGATCTTTAATACTTGAGGCTTTGCAGTTTGCCCCTATTAATCAAGTCTCAACATTTAATTCATAATTGAGTTTCCAAGAGAATTTTTTAGAATGATGAATTCCGGAATGCATGAATTTTTTATAACTTGGATACGATTTTTCCATAGTCCAAAGCTCTTGAATTTTCAATGATGTGAGTGAATCCACATACAATTACATAAGACAATTTGTAAAATTTCCTACAAAATATTTCAATCCAATCCAAGAGGTCATCATCTTTTAAAAAATCAAATCAGAGGAAAGCAAATGTATAGCAGAAGTCATGCAAAGTTCCCACAAAATATTACAATCCAATCCAAGAGGTCATCATCTTTAAAAATCTACGTATGCTACAAACTAAAAGCCAATCACCTCAATCCTCATCATTGATCTAATTAATTATTTCTAACAGAAATGATTGAATTTGATCATTTATACTTTAGAAGTGGTTGAATTTCATACTGGTAATCTGATATACCTTTGGATTGGTGTTGATGATCTGCCGCTTGGCGATAAGCCGATAACACGATTTGCAAGGATTGACGTCTCATGGGAGGCCGCGCTGGGCGGTGTGGCCTTGTCGTGCGTGTGCATACGCACCCGAAGCCTAGATAGTGGAGTTCCTCGGCGTCCGGGTCGGAGTTGGAGCGTGGCCGCTTGTGATTGATGATTAACAAATTCGCGATTGGAGCGAACTTTTTTGTAGCGAAATTTGAGGAAAGGGAAATCTTGGTAACCTAGTTAAAGAGGAAACGTAGCGAACTATTTTTTTGTTGAGGAAAGCGATCTTATTAGAAGTAGCCTAGCGACCGGAAGATAAACTCGGAGGGTCCTTGAGTCATGGGATTTGCGTTCCTTTTTCTTCCTTTTGATTTGATCAGAGCGTGTCTACGTGCAGGCGTGAGGCAGCGTGCCTACCTGGTGGTCTGCCAGTTACGATCCTACCTGTGCCATGGGGCCCCATGGATGTTGGGGGCCAGGCCGGCCGCCCCTCCTGTTCCCCCTCAGGGCCGGCCCTGTGCAGAACATAGTCGTAGAAGAAGGGTGAGGGGGGAAGTGCTGATGAGCCTACAGAGATAGTTAGCGAGCCGACGCAGAAGATAACCAAGCTGCGGATGGAGAATATTCGTTTACAATGGTGCGGCGTTTATACAGTGGCGGGTCGTCTGATAAGGCCAAAAAGCTGTGTCACGGACCTATTGAAAACCTGATGACTCGCACTTTTGGGTAGGTCTAATGACGGCGAAGAAACATCTTTTCCGCTTTGGACCCTTCATGATAAAAGATGGGTCGGAGATTCGTTTCTCGGAGGACATTTGGCTAGGCAATGCTAACCCCCAAGAACAATATTCAGTTTTGTACCACATTGTTTGTGATAAGAATGATACTGTTGTGCAGGTGCTCAGTTCATTCCCGACGAATATTTCTTTCAGGCGGGATTTGATTGGCCCCTTCTTAGGTCATAGAAATATATGTTATCGTGACACAAGGACGTGATTTGTTTCGCTGGAACCTCACTACATCTGGGTCCTTCATAGTCGACTATGGATCGTGCGCTCAGTATTCAGAGGTCCTAGTGAATAATAACAAGAAATTTTCATCTGGTACTGTTGCTGATATGTCAGAATTTTTCATGATCATTTTTCGCTGGAACCTCACTACATCTGGGTCCTTCATAGTCGACTATGGATCGTGCGCTCAGTCATTCAGAAGTCCTAGTGAACGGAGGCAGAAAATTTGGATTAGGGGGCCAAGTACTATTAAAATAGGTTGGGGAGAGCCAAACCTAAGGAAACTAGATGTTTAGTAGTAAAAATTTCTAAGTCTACACCGTTCATCAATAATTTAGTAGCAAAATCATGATGTTAGGGGGGGCAGACCTCTGTTGGCACCCCTGTCTCCGCGAGTGGGTATAATTGAAGGGGAGTTGTGCTAACCAAAGATAACGTCGTCGTCGCAATTGGCAAGGAAGAAAGAAGTGTAGTTTTTGTACTCTTGATGAGACAATCAAGCACCTCTTTTTTCAATCTAAATTTGTTCGTCTTACGTGGCCAGTCATCCAAATAGTGTCTAATTTGTACCCATCCACGAGTGTTGCCAATATTTTTGGTCACTGGTTTGATGATATTCCAATTAGATTCAGAATGCTAATAAGGGTGGGAGTGTATGCCTTATTATTGGAGCTTTGGCTATGTAGATATGATTTGGTTTTTGAGAGCAAAATTTCCTATGCTTTACATGTTATTTTTCACTGTACGCACTTCCTTCGACGTTGTACCAAACGGAGTACCGATCACTGTTTAAAGCGGTGTGTATACGTTACACCAAACAGAATACCAACCGCTGTTCAAGGCGGTGTGTATGCGATTGGAGCGGGTGGCCAGGGACGTTTTTACCCAACATGGATGGCAGCATAATGTCCGAATCAGTCCACCACCTCATTCGTCGTAGGCATAGTGTCGGTCCTATTTAACGGTACTGTTGCTGATATGTCAGAATTTTTTATGTCAGTATATTAGTGTTTGGCTATGTGCATCATAATTATGCAGACCAGATATTGCTCATCATACATGGTATCCGCTTAATGCTACATTTTGAGGTAATAAAAATGCCCATTATCAAAAAATAAACTGAATGACGAAGTAGGTGCTACCAAAGTTCTTACTGTAAATAAAACAGTCTCACGCTGTGAATAAACTTGCTTATGTTCACTGATGATGATGGTCAAGCGAGCAGAATTATACTTTCGTGCATTATCAAAGGGCCAAGGCAAACATCCATCTTTCCACCAGTATTCCTTAATTTAAGGTTAGATCTAGTGGGTAACCATCCAGGTCATAGCTATCCAAAGAGACGAGAGGACGCGAATGCCACACTACAATAAGTAACTAACTACAACTAGTCGTCAACCCGTGCATCCGCACGGGCCTATTTCTGATAGTTGTTTCTTGGAAACACCTCTTAGGAATTAATAGGGAAATACTAATTATAGTATATTTTTGATTTATTGCAAGTACAATAACTATGCGTGGTTCACAAATTATGTTACACTAATATTCTTTTGTCTTGCAATTTTTGTACTGGTTGGTTGATCTGTACTCATGCTATTTACCAAAGGAAAAGTTAGTCCATGATACATAAATAATATATGCATGTTTCTTCAGATATATACAAATATAGTCTGAAGAAGCCCAAACTTATTCACACAAACAATAATTAGGACGTATAGTTTATGCTAAAAAGGACTAATATAATTTCCATAACAAAACTATACTATCTATTCCTTACATTAATAGTTGGATTAAATCTTGTCTGCTTGTCAAATCCACAATCTAAAATTTACACCTGTGACAATACTATCATACTGTACGGAAAACCACATAAGCTCCTTTCAAAATGAAACTGCACTTTTTTCAGAAAAATGCACATTTGGCTAGCTTAATTTAGGAAAACATAGATACTTAGTTTATATCTATTAGCCTATGTTTGAATGTTTTCCACAAATTGGAACATAATATGGTGTATACATATGTATACTTTTGAAACATTGCTTTTCAGAACATATAATAGTTTCCACTCTAATCCATATGGTGGAAATTTATATATTTTGACAATTAGTTCCAAATTCAAGTATTCATATTTAGGATCTTCAGTGGTTAGTAACATTTTTATGACTTTCAGTTGGGTTTTTATTGGGAAACTTAATGTTTGAGCATCATTAAATATTTACATCTATCCATATAGATAAAACAATATCCCGAGAACAAAAGGTAACTTATTCCATGTAATATAAATATATGTATAAAGGGAGGGTCATTTTATGAGTATTCTTGAAAAGGGGTCCGAGCAGAATAGTCTCATAATGATATAGTATTAATTTGTGGTACTGAGTTATTTGTTAAAAACATATTATTTATACATGAAACGTTGGAATACCATTCTAAATTCCATGCAACATTTCGTCAGATACTTAGCTCTTAACAGAGAGAATACCTATCAATTTGGAAATACGTTTTTTCATAAAGAGTTCAGGTAATAATTAAAAAGAAAGAGGACGAACATACTGGCGTAAATAATTGAAGAGCAAAAGATTTTTTTAAAATAATACCATGTTTATGATGACACTACCCACAACCATTTTTCTTTTTCTTTTTTGCATTTCGGATATGGTAGAGAAAGGGCCCAAATCCAGCAGATATAATCAACAGTGCAGCAACATCTGTTAAGGAAGGGCGGGATAGTAGAAAAATAATATGGTCAAGTATAGCAGGAGTATCACTCTTAACTCTCTCAGATATGTTAGGAGCATCTTAATGGATAACATGGTGTAAAAGTAAACTGATTCTTACAACACTGTAACATTGGTGAAGATACTGAAAAATTCAAATGAAGTACATTAGAATAGAAGTATATAATGAGTCTATGTGATATATATTAGAAACCTACATGCCCTCAGACATCAATGACAGACTCTCTTCTGCACGTTGATGATAGAATAATGCTCCTGGACCCTCAAGTGTTAATAGCTAGATAGAAAAAAAATATAAGTACTGTACTTATCATTCTGATAAGTACGGCTTAATTAATAAATCGAAGAAGCTTTCTTTGGAACAAAGTAGGATCATATATTTTCTTCTAATGTTATTCAAATCCAATCCCAAAACTGTACATACAGGATTAAACTGGGACATCAAGAATTTCGATCTATACATAATCAAGAGAAGAACAAAAAGCTCATACAGTTTGATGATTGAGTAACTATTTTGTAAGCTCCAGTACCATAAGTCCCACTCTCATTACCTTTCGTAGAATGGAGATACAACGAAGTAGGCAAGGACTCCATGCCAGAAGACCCCAGTCCGAGATGGCATTCCATGCATCCTTCCTACTTTAACAATGCACGGCCACATCTTACGCATTCTAGGAATTTTATGTCAGTGCGAACATTTGAAAAGGAAAGGCCACTGAACATGGATCCGCCAATGAAAAAATATACAAAATCAAGCAGTTAGGTGGTAATATAGAGTTAAAAGAAACAGTTAGGAGATATATTAAGAAGTTAGGAGGAGAGATATCATGCATGGCATGGCTTGCATCTTATCTTGTGCAGCCATTGACACCGCTGGAACTCACCAACACATAGTAGTCTGGCACCACTCCCCAGTTTCCTCTGTTCCTACTGTGGGTGAGATCGCCTTCTAGAGAGCCCTCTTTCATCTACTACATATGGCTGAGTCGGTGTTGCAACATCACATCTGACTTTTTGTCCTGTCACATCTGTGTTCTGCAATGAATTGAAAGAATGGAGAATAGAGAAGGGATCCTGGCACCAGCAGTCCGCTGCAGTCCCTTCACTCGGCAACCTCACAAAATACGACGGCCAGCTCCTCCGCTGCTGCATCAACCATTGCGAGATTGATTCAGTAATTGGCCTAAAAATATTTATGTTGGCATCTGGACTGGACCATGAGTCCATGAACCTTTTTCATATCAATTGCTGAGTTAATGGAAATCTGAAGTTCAAGATGCCATTGATATATGAGACGGAAAAGGATTAGGAAGAAGATCTATAGCGTGATGAGGTACACTTGGGGCCTCACGACCATGGCCTGCAGCACGGGCGACGATGAACGACAGGGGTGGCGGGAACGCGACGTGCTACCGAGCACCACACTGAGCTTTAGGAAGGAATCGGCGGCGGCATCGCGGGATAGCGGCGGCGGCGGCATCGTGGGATGATGGCGGCGGCTGTGGCGTATTGGTCGAGGAAGCCATGAAGAACCGGTGTCGTAGCTAGGCTTTTGTCTAGATATTCAGGCTCTCATGGGCTGATGGCTTGTTAACTGCTGCAATTAATGGGTAATCTGGTGCAGCTATAACTTGTTTTGTCAGCCCGTAACAATGGGCAATTATGGACTGTTTTTTCTTCAATGGGCAATTTTTTTTTCAATGGGCTAATCTAGACCGTAATAATTCGGTCCCACCAGATTAACGGCTCGTAAAATCTGATTAACGTGGGAATTTTTAGGGAGTCTAGAATTAGTATAGGTAGGTATAGGTATAGGTATAGGTATATCTAGACCGTAATAATTCGGTCCCACCAGATTAACGGCTCGTAAAATCTGATTAACGTGGGAATTTTTAGGAAGTCTAGAATTAGTATATATATATATATATATATATATATATATATATATATATAGAGAGAGAGCTATAGATAGATAGATAGATAGATAGATAGATAGATATAGATATACATAGATAGATAGATAGATAGATAGATAGATAGTTGATCGAACAGGCGGGTCGTTCTCGAAGAACACATGACATGCATCAGTAGAAGCAGCAGAACGACCCGCCTCGGCCTCTCCGCCTCTCTCCAGTCTCCTCGGCAGTGGCAACGAAACAACCTCGGCTTCTCCGCTGTACGGCGGCGCCGTGTTGGTGGCCCAAAGGAGCTCCGCCAGGAAGGTCAAGCTCCACATGGTAAGAACTGGAAGTCAACGACTGGATTGGATATGTGAAAGGTGCTAGGTGGATCGGGGAAGGTGGCGACCACGACTTTGCCTGCCGGCGCTTTCACGGAAAAAGCCCGGGAAGTTGATCCGCTGCAGTCTAGGCGACGCATGAGCCAACCTGATTTTTTTTACTAGTAGGTAATTATTCGTAGTCCAATTAGAAGGGCGGCCCTAATGTTCGTACCGTTTAAAAAATGTTCATGATATTTTTCAAATGCACTTGTGTTTAAAAATATGTTTCATGACATTTCGGACAATGATCATGAAATGTAATGTTTTATTCGTGTAATTTTAGAAAAATGTTTACAACATACGAAAAATGTATGTGATATTAGAAACATGTTCTAACATGTAACAAATGTTTCAACATTTTTATAAAATGTTCAAATGTATATTTAAAAATGTTCACTATATATTGAAAAAAATGTTCAGTGCGCCTTTTACAAATGCTTAACATGTATTTAGATAAATCTCTAGCGTGTATTTACAATGTTTAATGTGTAGCTTGAAAATATTCAACTTGTATACAAAAATGTCAATGATTGTATAAGAAAAATAGACATGTTTGAAAAATGAAGAAATAAAATAGAAAATGGAAAGAATAAAACAGAAGAAAGAAAGAAAACCTGGTAAAATAAACATACAAGAAAATCAGATAGAAAAACGGCATGGAAATTAGTTTATACGAAAATCCTAGAAATAAAACCAACCCAACACCTCCTCTTTGCTTTGTCGGCCCATCGACGGCGCGTTATAGGCGAGGCGGTGTTGTAGCTCACAATAAGTGAAATACAGTGAAATCACGAATTACTTGTAGCCTTTGCAAATGTGGCTGCCACCTTGCATGGAGCCATTCCGTGTAGACCTATCCTAGCAGGTTGCCATATCAAAGTCTCACCGATATGTCTTACTTGTGGGGAGGGAAGGGAAGATATCCGGCATGGTCTGTTTGAACGTCCAAGAATAAAGATCATATGAAATAAAGTGGGAATTCACAATAAAACAACAAGGCAGTGCTCTATAATAGGGCGAGTTCAGCTGTGTTGGAGGAACTCATCAATGGATCGGGCTCTGACTATTTGTTTTTGGAGCAGATCCCCCTAGCTGATCTCATAGTTGTCAGATGTTATCCCAATGCCATGCATAGACCGATTGTTTGGTAAACTCGCATAAGTGCGCACTGACAATGCACTAGGACCAACCCATAGGCCATGCAAAATGGGTGACTGCACAGACCCCCAAGGGGTGAAGGCCTCGAATATAAATTATAATAGTAACCACTATACAATTATACAATACATACTTAAAGTTATTAAAAAACATAAAAAATAACAACAATTTGTAGGAGCGCAAGCTCACACCCGATACTAATAGTTGATACCACATGGGAGACAAACCAATCCGACAGGCGAAGTCAAGTTTGATTACGTTGTTGGTCTCTCTTTATGATGGTCGTCTCAGTACATTATGAAATTTATGATAACAAGATCTCTCTGTTTAAACCAATGCACAAATTTTCATTTGAGAAATGAGTATGCAGAACCAAGTGAATCTAAACAAGCATGTTAGATAATAGAATTATATGCTTTTAGTTGATTATACTAATGGTACAAAGCATGCACATGTTATCGACCTAGTACTGAACCAAACTTGCAACTCATATTTGTCACACCCTATAAGTTTCTATGAATATGCTTGCATAATATACACTAGAAACTACTATTAAGATATTTGCTAGCGTATACGATTTAGAAATTACTAACATGATATTCAATAATATCTAAATATATACGACGACACGCATAGTCATGCATATATATGTGTATACACTATACACTTTATGCAGTAATTAAAATTAATTCAAAAAAATATTAAAATTAATTCCTAAAATTTAAATTTTGCAGAATTTTTGTTCTAATGATATACTATAGAACTGCATAACAAAGAATTATATAATTGTTATTTAGAAACATTGTTATGTGGCTAAGTATGATAGCAAACTATTAAAAATATTATACTAATTAAAAATGCAATATCATACAATGAATTTAAAATAAGTATAAAATTTTAATATGAATAAATTATTATATTATATTTCCCTTGGTACAAAAATGATTTGCACTGGCCACTTCAATAACTATATCCCCATCCTTTTTGTTGGGTTAGATTTCTTATTGTTGGCTACTTCAACCAGTATATCTCCATCCTTTTTTTGTTACTCTAATTATGTAATTGATCCATTTCTTTTTACTTGTTTATTTGTCTTTAGAGACCAACATCTTAAATAGTTTAGCATTAGATACCATTTCACAATTTGGTCTTTGATTTACGGGCAAGTTTTGAATCATAGTCCTCTATGCCTGGTTCCTGCCCCAAGCCTCCTCCCAGTTCCCGTCTCCTGAATCAAACATCGGTACTTGTTAAGAGTTATGTAACAATCTAGCTGATCAATCAAAGCACTCAATGAAACAAGATTAACTTGAATAAAACAACGATACTTGTTAAGAGTTATGTAACTATCTAGCTGATCAATCAAAGCACTCAATGAAACTAGATTAACTGGGAAAGCTGGAACCTACTAGATTGACTTCAACTTAATACTTGGAGTACATTGCATTGCCCCAACCCCTTTACCAGGTTCTGCAGTACCATCCGCTGTACTTTGAATTGTTCCGTTGCACAATTGGGAGTGTCGTCTCGTCTCTTCTTGTGCTATAGCAGCAATGGTATCTCTTAGTGACGGCGTCTGAACTTGTAACATTAAGATAGCCCTTCTATTCTCAAACATGGAGTCCAGTCCCTTCAGAAACTTTGTGTTTCAGCTCTTCAACATACATCATCACAGTCTTATCACCTTGAGTGGGATCATGAACAATGTTTTCAATTTTTGAAAGTTATAATTTCTTTCAGGTACAAAATTGGTCCAATGCCAGCTAGAAGATGCTCATGATGTTGCATTTGCTCTTGACGAGATCTGTGATATCGGTGAAGAGTTCAATAGGAAAGGACATAGTATATATTTGAACAGTTGTCAACTCTTTGATCTCTCAAAGAAGCTAAAAGAAGTTCACCGTAAGCAACTTATATATGTTATTTTCCAAATTTGTTGATATTTTTCCAATTTTACACCTACCACATGTTTCTTTTGTAGAGAAGACATACATTCTGTTATGGAAAACATCCATAATCACAGTTTCTTTTGGGGATGCTATGAGAGGACTAGGTTTTATATATCAGATTTCCCTTTAGCATCAAGGATGCAAGATTTGAGAAAGGAGGTTGAAGCGTCTTTTATATGCATCATACTTTGGAATGTCGAGGACTTTTCTGGGCTCCTTGATAGCATGAACAAGCATCGTTTGCTCGACAAGCAGGAAGAATATGATGGGACCAAGAAGACAGGGTTTTGTTCTTCTTACAGTGGTGTATACTCTCACCAATATGAGCTTCTGAAAATTAAGGTATATTTTACTGCATACTACTTATAATATACTAGCAGGTGGAAGCGCCCTAGAGCTTTTCCGTATTTGTATGTTGTTTTTATTCTGGCAATAGAAAAGTGATTAGTCGGTTTGCCGATGGGTTGATGGTGTTATTCTTTGGTTAAATGGACAAATGAATAGGAACATACAATTAACATACATGGTTGAATACGTCCAAATAATAGTTCCCTAGATTTGACATTCTCTAAAAAATCATTATACTTCATATTGGAAACATGTGTTATATATCCGCATGATAACTATGAGCACATATCAGTAGTTTCTTCCCATTTAGGATTACATGTAACAAAATGATCAGGAGTTCCGTACTCATGACATATTGCCATCCCATCATGATGATTTTGCACCATATAGCGTGGGCCACTAGTAAAATCGGAATGTAACATATATTGAATCCCTAGGTTTTGAACAAAGTATACAAACTATACACCGTTATGGCTATCCGGTTTTACCTTCTGGCTGCTATCAAAAGGTAGTTTCCAGCTTGTTGACATTGTTGATTAGAACATGCCAGTTCCATTATCAACACTCCTTCAAAGTAATTTCTTTGTAGTAAGATCCTCCTCCTTGACCATATTATCACCCATACTTGGATGATTGGTTGCAAATGGTTCAGGCTGAACTGAATAAATTTAGACATCACCTGACCAATTTGAACAGGGGAAAAGGTCATCATCTGACAATATGTACCGGGGAAGAGTTTAATGTCGGTAGTCACAGGCTGCACCAGTGTTGTTTTTAACAATTGCTGATTGCCACAGTTAATCACAAAATAAATGTACTGTACTCACCATCATTATTTTATTTCTTGTTGTTGCCATATGAGGAATCATATAGCATCACCAAACAGTTCTGCATGAAGAAATAAATACATGAGATTCAAGGCATTTATGGGTAGCCCCTGTTAAAATTCTTGTCATATTGGTCACTGCTCAAATTCAAACACCCTAAAATTCGAAGAAGAAAATCTCTTCTGTTTTGGGAGCCAAGGTAGACTGATCATATTACTGAATAACTTGAACAGAACGCATGCATGTGTAGTGTATTAGAGCACTTAAAGTTAAAAAAATGTGTTGTTGGAGGCAATGATTGGAAAAATGAGGCTCATGTTGATGTTGCTTGCTTTGGAAATATTACCTTTAGTTGTTCCTGCATCTTCCTTTGGACTTCGATCTGATATCTTAGTGCATCATGAGTGGCGTTTCCCTGTTCCATGCAGAAGTATTCGAGGAAAATAATCATTAAGATAAGTATTTAGAGGCTCGCTTTACAGAACAATTGTGTAATATGCAACCTGCCAAACCTAATCGATTTCAAAATTCTAAGTCTAATAAGTAATCTGAGGACATTTCATATGTTACCTACTCCATTGATTAAAATACATAAACCGGTACACATAGACCGATCCACGAATACTGATCGGGCATTTTGTGTCACGCATCTAGTTGTAAGTTTCTTTTCTGATAGATGATGTCAATACAAAATTTGATTATGAACACACCCTGTTAACAACACCTGATCTACAGACATAAGTCCACCTATAGAATGCCTGAATAGTCAACAGATTAATGTCCTTGTCCCATGACCTTACCTTCCAAATCATTGACAGTCCATGACAATCAAGTATGCACATTTTTGTGTATAAACTATAGCACTAGTATGTAAGAGTATAGTAGGATAAATCATCGTACATAACTCATATTTTGTGTCAACTAAAAGATGCTGCTAGTTGTCCCATCCTGGTCATTATGGTTAGATTAGAAATTAAACATGAACCAACGCAATATTGAGAAATGTTGACTCACCCCATACTGTGATTCCGAGCGGGATGGAACATTTGCAGGCACCGCCAAGGAGAAACTGATGCCCCATGTAGCAAAGGCTGTGCAAAGTGCAATTGAAGGCATGCAAATTTTCGAATAGGAAAAAAAGGAATGTGCAATTGCCCAGGCTCTAGGTAAATCACAGAGATGTTGACTACTACTGATCATGGTAAGTACTACTTACGTCAATGGAGTATGCACTTCCAGGAAGGAAGCTGCACACATCAGTGGCACCAATCCAGAACGTATCCAGATGCTAGAGCTATGAAGAGTTTAGACATAACCAAAACTGAAGGTTATGCTCGTCATTGAGCTTTAAAGAAAAGTAATCTGGTCATACTAATCCTTTTTTGCTTAGTTCAACAAATCGAGAGACAGTGTTTTCAGATTTTGCAAGGAAAATTAAATACTACCTTATCAATCTAGATGTCAGAAAGGTGATTTAGACTTACCACATATATGGGAAGTTTATGAACACAAAGAATCCGAGAAGCTTTGTTTTGGTTGCCTACTGGTACTCACAGAAAGAAAGATTTCAACCTCAACATCATTCACATATTCTTGAGTACTCACACCCTAGTGTTAGAGTTATATTAGTGATTTCTTTTGACCTTGGCATACTCCTGTAGCCTTTTGGCATCCTCATGTATGTGTATATATGTTGGCTTTGGCCTGCTAATAATACAAGTTGCTGTTCCTAACATGGTATCAGAGCATTAGGTTTTTTTTTCGCACGCGCAACTCGTGCGTCCTCCGATCCATCTCACGTCCGCCGGTACTCCTGGCCGTCGCTGTCTTCTTTCCTGACGGCAGCCACTGCTCCTTCCCCGTGGCTGTCCATTGCTGCTTCACCGCACCCGCCTGCTGGAGCTGCGCTACCCACACGCCTCCAGCCGCCGATCCACTCGTTGGATCTCCTTTGCCGCCTGCTAAGGAGCGGCTCGAGCCGCCGCCGCTCTCCTCCTATGGATCGAGTCCGCCTTGGTCGCACGTCTGACAGCCGTCGCCTCCTCCCAGCTCGCGGCCTCGGACTTTTCTGCCGGCCGCCGCCTCCTCGCGGCCGCGGCCCCGCGACTTCTCCGCCGGCCACCGCCATCGATCCTTTCCTCTGGTTGGAGGGAATACGAGGGGAACTAGACCCAGTCTGACGTCCAGATCGAGACGCCCGTCTCCCAATTCAGCGCCCTCGATCGGGGCGCTCTTGCTCGTGCTTGTCCTCTGGATCGCGCGCCCTTGCCGCTGCTGCTTCTTCTGGTTTCGGCCGCTGGTGCTTGCCTCGCGCGTGAGTGCCTTTTGGGCTGATTGCACGCTGGTTGCATGTCTGCCTTTTGGGCTGATTCTGTTGGTTGTCCCTTACTGCAAAAAAAAGGAAAAAAAAAGAAAAAAAAACTGATATGGCATTTAAGCCACACCTGCATTTCCGTCGCTGCCTGCAGACTCCCGACGGTGTTCCGTATATTGATCCCGTCTCGCACATGCGTCGTCGCTCAGTGCTTGGTGCTCGTCCATGTGTGACGTTGTCCTCTACGGCGTCTTCAGCAGGCTGTGATTGTCGGTATTCATCGACTCTTCTCGCGGATTTCGCCCGCGATGGTGGTGCCTGCTCTACACCGACTCCTCTCGCGGTTTTCACGCGCAGCATTGATCACTCTACGCCGACTCCTCTCGCGGCTTCCGCGCACGGCGGTGACCGCTCTACGTCGACACCCCATGTGGCTTCCACATATGGCTCTACGTCGACTCGCTACTCTCGGTCAACTCTACATGCAGCTTCCATGGGTGGCGGCGACTTCTCATCGTCGTCAGATGTTTCTACGTCGATCTCTTCTATCGAAGCTTCTGCCGTGTCCCTGTCTGCGCATGAGATTGCGTAGCTGCGATGCCTGCTTGATGCTTGGGACTCTTCACCGACAGTTTCTGCAGGTTCTGTGACTAAATCTTATGGCATTGAGAAACCACCTTCAACTCATTCAGGTACAAATATGGCCCCAACCTCAAGCTTCTTCCGAAGCTGACTTACCACCTGACTGAGGAGGAAACCAAAGACGAAGTGGGTGCCCAGGTGAAGGCCCATTTTGGACCGAAACCGCCCCCGCCGCCAAAGGAGAAAGTACATGAGCATGTCATACATCACTTTATTGATAATGGTCAACCAACTGCTGTCTAGTATAGGGACTTAGACAATGAGCGCTCTATCAAGAAGTCATATCATGCACAAAAAAAGAAGGAGTCGAGCTCGAGGAACTCCCCGGGTTTACAGAGGAGGAACTAAAATGGAAATATGTCCGTGGCCAACCTCCGGTCAAGCCTGAGGACATCCTGCTTCTATCAACGAGAATGCATGAATGTTACATGAAAGAAGTAAAGACCAATCGAGAGTCTCTCATGGTGAAAGTCAAGGCAGAGCGTTACTTCCATGAAAAATATTTGTCGGTTGAGTTTCAAGAAATGTTTCAGTTATTCAATCAAGACGCACTCGACAAATCTATCGTCAATTGCTATTGTCTATAACTGACTTCTTTCTGTAATTTAAGTCTCTAGCTAGCTGTAGTGCTCGTTCATTACCTGTAGTTACCCTCACTATATTCTTCTCTGTGCTATTATGCAAAATGAAGATGTATGAATGAAAACAGCTGTACGCTATGGCATTGGGTTCATTGACCCAAATATCATTAATCAAGAGACATGGTCACGTGAATATGATCGGCCATACACAGAGAGAAGCTTGCTAGAGTTCTTGAAGCGACTAAATACCCAACCAGGAATACTAAATCCTTACAACTTCGGGTGAGTGACATTGTCTTGTACTCGAAATTATGTTTTTGATTACTAGATGTTAATAAGTGTAGTTGATGAGTTATGCGCATGCCTGCTTAATTATACAAACGTCTGCGCATGCAGTTTCCACTGGATCTTGTTAATCATTGAAGTTGACGAGGGAAAAGTTCAAGTACTAGACTCACTACTTAAAGACATTAATGACTACACAATTGTGAGGGGGATGGTCGACAGGTAATTTCAATCATTATCGCACTATGTCGGCCTCTTTAGTTCATTTCCTAATAATAACTATAATTAATAACTCCTTTATCCATTTTCTTTGCCCGCGGGCAGGGCTTGGGAAAAGTTTCATCAAACAGGCTGAAGGCCCATGGAAACTAAAGCTGCAATGGGTGCGACCCAAGGTAATTAACTAAGTAGTATTAGCTAGCTATCTTCTCTTTAATTGTAGTTTCAATACCATTATCATGCTTAATTAATTATTATCTGATCCAATTCTATTCTCGTAAAGACCATGAGGCAGACGTCGGGAAATAATTTGTGTTCATACTACGTTTGCGAGAACATTCGCATTGTGACGTCCAAAAGGAGCAAACACTACAGGAATCAGCAGTTTTGCCGTCTGGCGATTACAGACAGCAAAGAGCGAAATACAGACGGCAAAGACTTTGCCGTCAGCTGGTTGACGGCAAAGTTAGACGGCGAAGCATAAATCGGCAAAGCAAGACTTTGCTGTCAGCTTTTTGTCGGGTAGACGGCAAAGACTTTGCCGTCAGTGAACGCAGCTTGCCATCAGCCATACAGTGTAGACGGCAAAAAAAGTCACCTAACAGAGACGGACGCCGTTACAGGTTTGCCATCAGGCTTTAAGCTTGGCGGACGGCAAAGCCAGAAGGTTTGCCGTCAGGTTTCCGTCCAGGCAGACGGCAAAGTCTTGCGTTTTGCCGTCAGGCGGCCCAAGAGGCAGACGGCAAAGTTCCAGTTTTGCCGTCAGGCGACCCAAGAGGCAGACGGCAAAGTCGCCAGTTTTGCCGTCAGGCGACCCAAGAGACAGACGGCTAAGTCTCCAGTTTTGCCGTCTTGCGACAAAAGGCAGACGGCAAACCCCTGGGCTGGGCTGCAGTCCGATTGCACAGGCTTCTGCCACGTGGGTACTTTTGCCGTCTAGAATCCCATTTGAATGACAGCGAAAGCTGTGCACTTTTTTTGGCATAATATATATTAATTTGGCACACAATATATATCATAATTTGGCACAGATATAAATTGGCACAGTTTGTATACACAATATATATCATAATTTCGCACAGATGACACATAATTCATAGCACTGTTCCATAGCAAATATGACACAGTTCATAGCACTGTTCCACACATTCATATCAAATACCACACAGAGTATACCAAATGCCCATAGCGAGCTAGTCCATAGCAAATATAAGAGTACAAAGTTTTCCATAGCAAGAGTACAATGTGTTCCATAGCAAATGAACAAAGCAGGCATCAGTACGTAATATTTGGCACTACAACAAATGTCTTCATGTCCATATCATAGTCCAAAGAGCATCTGCGTGGCAACCTACAAGATGAAATCATCAACATGTCAAATTTTGGCATAATAAAAAAAGGGCTTTAAATCATCAAGATGCCGAATAGACAAAAGAAAGTACTTGAAGACCTTGTCCAATTTTGAACATGTCAATTTAACATTCTAGATCATGAAGATCTTCAAGAATGGTCTCTAAATCATGAAAACAAATAGCTACTTGTTTCTACTTATAAGATTGATTCATTTTAACACTGTAAATCATGAATATCTTCGAGTGCTCTCTAAATCATGAAGAAAAATAGCTTCAACTGGTCTCTAAATCATGAAAATAAATAGCTTCAAGATGGCATATAGCTAATTAAGATCATAGTCGAAATGGTTCAAATCTATCATTGTTTCAAATGGTCTCTACTTGTCTCTATTATAAGTTTGATCTTCAAATGGTTCAAACGGTCTCTACTTACAAGTTTCTAAATCATGGAGATCATCAAATGGTCTCTAAATCATTAAAAAATAGCTATGTGTCTCTAATTATAAGACTGATTCAACTTAACACTCTAAATCATGAATAAAAATAGCTTCAACTGGTCTCTAACTCATGAAAATAAATGGTATCTGCTTGTTTCTACTTAAAAATTTGATCTTCAAATGGTCCGAATGGTCTCTACTTGCAAGATTCTAAATCATGGAGACCTTCAAATGGTGTCTAAATCATGAAAATCAATAGCTACTTGTCTCTAAATCATGAATATCTTCAAGTGGTCTCTAAATCATGAAAATCATGGAGATATGTAGGCACTAACCATACTCGATCTCAAAGGTTCGGAGAACCACCATAGTCATTGGCGTTTGGGCCTGGTGCATGTGAAGATCCATCATTATTTGACCCATGGCCTGATTGATGCTACAAAGCATTACATGGTTAGCACAAAACTCGGACTAAGAAATGCAATAATGGTGCATGCAAGTATTTCAGATAACTAACCATAGGGGGCGAAGCAATGTCAGGCATCTGCATAGAGGGCATACCATTCTGGGTACAATAAGCATGCAAATTATGTTTGAGGAGTGAAAGTTAAGTACTGGTAGTAAAAGACTAGATGTACGTGCAAGGCTATTAAGGAACTAACCGCAAACATTGCAAAGTACAGTTGCATCCTCTCATCCGCTAGTCGCCTCTCATACGCCCTCTTCTCATCCGCCAGTCGCAATGCACCAGTTAAGTACTGGTAGAAAAAGGGTCATCTATCCCGGTTGGTAAGGGCCTTTTGTCCCAGTTGTTGAACCGGGACTAATGGGTCGTTACTAATGCCCTAGCCCTTTAGTCCCGGTTCTTACATGAACCGGGACACATGGGCCTCCACGTGGCCGGTGGGGCGAGCCCAGGCAGGAGGGGCTTTGGTCCCGGTTGGTGGCACTAACCGGGACCAATAGGCATCCACGCGTCAGCATTTCAGGGGCTGGGGTTTTTGTTTTTTTTTTGAGGGGGGGGGGGGTTGGGGGTTTTGGAGGGTTAATTTAGGTGTTTCATATATTGTGTTAGCTAGCTAATTAATAGAGAGAAGTGTCCTCTCTTATGTCCGTGCTTGGTCGACGCTACGTACTATATACGTATAGAGAGGACTAGACATGCTAGCTAGTAAGCAAATGAATGAAACAGAAGATCGTCATGAACATATATATGAATACAGAGTGAAGTGATATCGACCACCTCTCCTTCTCCGAGAGATTGGTCGAACAACAAGTTCTTGTATATCTATCCAACACTACCGGTTACATATATACAATAATTATCTCTTACAATATAATCTCCTAATTATATATGTACACAGGGTCCACATAGTATTCTCCGTTTTCAGCGATCACGTGGTCAAGGAAGAATGCCGCCAATTCCTCTTGAATTGTTCGCATACGATTTGGTGGTAGGAGTTCATCCCGCATCCGAAAGATCTAATTTGAAGAATGGGTCAATACATATATATATATATGAATAAATGAAACTCAACACTAATGATGGTAATAAAATAAAATTGTGAATATTATTGCTTACGCACTTCATATTGTTCGTCAGAGTAGCCCCGCTCACAGGTCGTGTAGCGGATGGACTCGCAAACATAGTATCCACAGTAATTATTCCCGGCTTCCTGCCACAACCACTTTACAAGAAATAGAGGTCAATCAAACTGATAAGCAAGCATGCTAAATGGTATTGATGAAACTATCGCTTGAATCACTAGGAGATGCGCGGAACATGCTACTATAGTACTTACTTTCGGGTGTCTAAATTGCAGCTTCTTCGGCAGTCCCGGAGCTTTTTTGGTGAATTTTCTCCAAACCCTGCCAGACAAAGAAAACAATTACTTGATATCAGGAAATGAACAAAGTTGCTGATATGGTGGATAATGATCGATTTAACTTACTTCTCGAGCATTTGAGTCATGTCCGCATAGTCCTGGGGATCTTTTCGTCTCGAGTCTAAGACGGTTACTAGTCCCTGCTCAAACTTAATCTCTAGGAGAATATAGTGGAAGCTGCGCACGCATGCATAAGTCATCAATTACATTACTATAACCTAGACTAATAAGGGAAACCGAATATGCACAAGATGGTAACACTCACTTGAAATTGTAAGGAAAGAGTATTATATCTTTGTTTTCATTTATTACCAACGATCGTAGCAAGTTGGCCTTGGTATTTTCGGCATGATATTTAACCTCAGTTGCATCTATGAGACTTGTGTTAATGAATCCAATATTACCGATTTGTCTTTTCTTCAATCCAGCGATCTTCAATCTGCATAATATAGTGAGGATAATTATAAATACATGCAATGAAAGAGCTGACCTATATAGAGAGACTTAATGACAGAAGTAGTACTACTTAAAGACAGTAGCAAGTGATCGTTGATTTATTGAGGGCCATTTGATTGAAAAACTGGAAGAACTCAAATTGAACATTCAACATTTCAATTCCAATGAGGTCATGCTTCTCTTTAACTCTCAGCGTCAAAGTATTCCTCCCCCCAGACTCTCTGCAGGTTTTCATGTACCAATCATGTAATCTTCGCATCATCGTTGTTAGAGATCTTTCATCTTTGACGAGAGGCTTCCCGTAATGGTATTTGTGTTCTTCCACCTCCAAGAAATCATAATGTACATCGTCCGGCAGGTAATCTCCAAGATTCCTATAACCGGGCACCATCCTCGGAACATTAGCGACGATGTCGCTAGACACCTTGAGCGGGGGGCACGATTGGTTCGCTTGTTAGCCGAGCTGGGCAATTTTTTTCCCAGCTCGTTGTTGTTTTAATCTTTGATCACTGACAGTACTTCCTGACCGCTCCGCTTCGACAAATGTCTTTGCAATAATGCGCTCATAGTTGCCTTTCGGCGGAGACTTTGGTGGTTTTGTCAGGGCAGCCAGAGTGCGCTTCGCTTTCACCTGATCTACCTTCTCCTCCGGAGGTGGATGTTTCTTTGCTTTCACCCCTTCAAAGAAGTTCGTCACTTCGGCTCGCACGATCTTCGTGGTTTCCTCCTCGGTCCTCTCGTATGGTAACTTCTCTAGAGTCTTCAGAGAAGGACCGAATCTGTATTGCCTCCCGCCTCTGGCTGTACTGCTAGGCGCCGGCAGAGCAGACGGAGCAGTTGCGGCTGTCTTCTTTCCTTGCTTACTTGGCAGAGGAGAAGGAGTACGACACGCTGGAGCAGCCTGAGCGGCGGCGGGTCTCTTCCGCCCTTGCTGACGAGGCAGAGAAAGAGGAGGCTGGCTGCTCGGGCGCGCCGACGCAGGCGGAGAAGGAGGCGGAGTGCCGCCACGCGCCGGAGAAGGAGGCTGAGTGCCCTGATCACTCGTCGGAGGAGGAGGCGGAGTGCCGCCACGCGCCGGAGAAGGAGGCTGAGTGCCCTAATCACTCGCCGGAGGAGGAGGCGGAGGAGGAGGCAGAGTGCCCTTACTCGCCGGAGGAGGGGGAGGAGGCGGAGGCGTCCAGTTCGGAAGGTTGATGAGCTCCTTCCGCCATAGGCATGGAGTCTTCAGAGAAGAACCCAGCCGAGTCTCTCCTTCACCGGTAGGATGGTCAAGCTGGAGGTCCTCAAATCCCTTCGTTATTTCGTCCACCGTCACCCTAGCATATCCTTCTGGAATCGGACGACAGTGAAAAGTTGCGCCGGGTTCAGGAGGTCGAACAGAGCCAACAGCCGCCTTGACTTTGAAGTTCTGCCATTGCGCTCATAAGGTGGCAATGTTGAGACTCCGTGATAGCATCCATGGGGTAGCTAGCAGGAGCCGTCAAGACATGCTCCGGCTGAAGCAGCTCGGTGGAAGCCATGCTGCTTCTCCGCTGAGATGGCGGGGTAGTTTCGGCTGGTCGCTTGCTGCGAGCTACGTCTCGTTCCTCTATCACTTGAACCCTTTCATGCAGCTTCTGAATTTGGGTCTGCTCCACTTTTTTCTTCCTCTCCTGGCATTTGTAACCGCCTGCGTCCGGAAAAACCAGCCTTCCACGGAACGGAGCCTGGCGTGCCTCGCGTCCGTCTAGGCTGCTCAGGATTCCCGAGGGCCATTGTGAGCTCGTCGTTCTCTCTGTCTGGAATGAACGTCCCTTGCTGCGCTGCATCGATATAGTGCTGAATACTCTTGACTGGTATTCTCAAAAGCTCGTCCGTCCAAACGCACTTCCCTGATACAGGGTCCAAGCTTCCGCCAGCCCCGAAGAACCAAGTCCGGCAACGGTCTAGCCAGTTCATTGTCTCTGGTTCGACCCCTTTATCAAGCAGGTCATTCTCAGCCCTGGCCCACTTAGGCCGGGCTTTGAGGTAGCCACCTGACCCCGTGCAATGGTGAAGCTTCTTCTTCGCAGCATTTTTCTTGTTTGTCGCTCACAACTTCTTACTCTTTTCCGATGTCTTGTGGGCCACAAATGCGGGCCAGTGATCTCTGATCTTCTCGTATTTGTTGATGAATTCTGGGGTCTCTTCTTTGTCGACAAACGTTTTCAGCTCCTTCTTCCACCTCCTGAATAGGTCTGCCATCTTCTTAAGAGCATGAGACTTGATTAATTGCTCTTTAACTGGCTTCTCCGGATCCTCCTCTAGCGGTAGGGTGAAATTTGCCTTCAGCTCAGTCCAAAGATCATCTTTGCGCATATCATTGACATAAGACACCTCAGGGTCTTCCTTCTTAGGCTTATACCATTGGTGGATGCTGATCGGGATCTTGTCCCTAACAAGAACCCCGCACTGAGCAGCAAATGCTTCCTTTGTCCGGATGAGTTCTATCGGTTGGCCGTCGCGCGCGATTGCTATGATCTCAAACCTTTCATCCGAGCGTGACTTTCTCTTCGGGCCTCGTCTCTTTACCGAAGTTGTGCTTGATCCGGAGGCCTAGAAAAAAGAAGAAAGACGAGAGTTAATTAATATATGTACATACCAAAACAATGAATGCATCAATTAGCTAGTCAGCACAGGCTTAACTAATATATTTACCTGGCCGGACTCTGTTCGGTCACCGGAGCCGTCACCACGGGCTCCTTCTTGCACCAGCATTGGGTCACCCGAGCCATCATAATCATGTCTTTCCTCCTCCAATCTTCGATCACCGTAGCCTGCTTCTTCACCCTGTTCTTCCAGACCATCATTGTCGTTAAGATACGACAAGACATCACCTCCGGCTAAGATTATGTCCCCCAACACCTCTTCTGCTTCCTCGTCTCGTCCGTGCTCCATTGTTTCTGCAAATATTACAACATGGCAATTATTACACAAACATGACAGCAGGTGGATATATTAGTGCAAATGTAGACCTAGCTTATTCCGGGTTTGGGGTGGCCTCGGCAACGGTTCAAGGGTAGGGGCGCGGCGGAAGGGGGTAGGAGACCGACATCGTTTTTTTCTAGGGTTTGGGTGTCTTCGAGAGTTTTGGTCGAGCGAGAAGGCCGGGGGGTGCTCCCGTGGTATAAGTTATCACGGTCGAAGTTATCCGGGAGGGGGTTATATCGACAAGGACGACATACATACATGGGAAAATAATGTTATCGGGGAGGGGGTAGGTCGAACCCCCCCCCCTCGTGTTGAAATTATCGGGACACGGGGTATATCGACAATGACATATCCGATAAAAAATAAGAAGACGAAGAAGAAATAAAAAGAGGAGAAGAAGATATTAATAGAGGAGAAGATTGAAGAAAAAAAGAAGAAAAAAGAGAGGAGAAGAAAGGAATAGAGGAGAAGAAGAGAAAATAGAGTATTCTATTTTCTCTTCTTCTCCTCTTCTTTTTCTTCTTTTTTCTTCTTATTTTCCTTTTCCCTCTCCTTCTTTTTCTTCTTCTTCATTATCTTCCTATAGCTAGATATATAATACTTTTCTAAAAATGTAACTTTTGCATATATAAAACCTTTTATTCTTCTTCCTTCTTCGTTCTCTTCCTTCTTTTCCTAAATATATAAAACTTTTCTAAAAATGAAACTAACCTAAAATGTACTAAATCAGAGAACATATATAGATAAAACTAACCTAAAATGTACCCAAATGTACTAAAAATCTAAATTTTATATGCACAGAGAACATACATACATATATACATTTTTATAAAAATGCAAAAAACAAATCATCATATATATGAACAAAAAATCTGGAAAAAAAAAACAGGACATATAATCATATATACACACATACATATAATCACACATATGCACATAATCTGAAAAAAACAGAGAGGGAGGCCGGCGGCCGGACCGAACGTGGCGGCGGCGTGTGGTCGGAGCAGGCCGGGGGCGTGGGGCGGCGTCGGGGCAGGGGCTCGGGCCGGGGCGGCTCATCGGGGCAGGGGCGCGCGGGCCGGGGCGGCGCGTCGGGGCAGGGACACGGGCCGGGGCGGCGCGTCGGGGCAGGGCAACGTCGCGGGGTGACGGCGACGAGGAGTGGGTGGTGACGAGGAGCGGGCGGCGGGACGGCGACGGCGAGCACGGGCAGCCTGTCGGCGTCGACGAGCACGGGCAGCAAGTGCGCGGGGCGGCGACGGCGAGCACGGGCAGCCTGGCGGCGTCGATGAGTTCGGCGTCGTCGGGGGGCAAATGGTCGATGAAACTGAAAAATTTACAAGTCCTGCTTATATACGGAGAGCATTGGTACCGGTTGATGGTAGCAACCGAGACCAATGCCCCTCTTTAGTCCCGGTTGGTGCCACCAACCGGGACCAAAGGTCTCTTTTCAGCAGCCCAAAGGGCGGGAAGCGGCGGCCTTTGGTCCCGGTTGGTGGCACCAACCGGTACTAAGGGGGAGGGGAATTGGTTTCGGTTGGTGGCACGAACCGGTACCAATGCACCCCTTTAGTATCGGTTGCTGCCACCAACCGGGACCAAAGGCCTTGTGCTGCTGCGCCCGCGTCGAAAGTTTAGTCCCACCTCACTAGTTGAGAGGGGCGTGCAGTGGTTTATAAGCCCCACTGCTGCTCCCCTCTCGAGCTCCTCTCCATTGCAGGCTTACGGGCCTAATTGTCACTGCTATGTCTGATGGGCCTACTGGGCCTTCTGCGGGCCTGAATCCTGGCCCATCGATGGGTTTCTAGTCGTATTCAGGCCGTGGTGCCCCAGTAGGTGGCATATTTTTTATTTTGTCCTGTTTTTCCTTTTTTTTGTTTTCTTTTTTGCTTTATTTATTTTGTTTTGTTTCTACTTACAACAAAAAACTTATTTATTTTGTTTTATTTTGTTTCTAATTACTTATTTATTTTACTTTATGATAATTCTTTTTCCTATTAAAGTTTCTAACAAAAAAAGTTCTTTATGAAAATTCTTTTTGCTTTCAATGATTTTTGAATAGAAAATACTTCGATAATTTTAGTTGCATCAATTTTATATAATTTTAGTTTCAATAATACTAGAGGTTGCTTATAATGTTTTGAACAGAAAATACTTTGATAATTTTAGTTTCATAAAATTTATTTATGTTATTAAAGTTTATTTTATTTTGTTTCTACTTATATATTTTATTAAAGTTTATATAATTTTGTTTCTAATTACTTATTTATTTTATTTGTTATTTTTCATGCACCATTTTCATGCATTTACTGATTATTTTGAGCTATAAGACCCTAAAATTGAAAAGCATTTCAAATGAACTCTGAAAAGGTTGAAAGTTGGCATGGTATCATCATTTCATCCACATAGCATGTGCAAGAAAGTTGAGAGGGTTACGGCAAAAACTGGATGCACTTCGTGTACAAAACGGACAATCTCTTTCGAAGTATCAGGATTTCTTAAGGAAACTAGTCTGTTACAAAGGGATTTCATTTTTTAAAACTTATTTGAACTCCTGACTTTTTGTGTGTTCAAAATGCACCATTCAAAGCCACATCATCAATTTTCAACCCTTTCTGACTTCATTTATTATTTTTCATGCATTTATTGATTCTTTTGAGCTATAAGACCCTGAAACTGAAAAGCATTTCAAATGAACACTGAAAAGGTTGAAAGTTGGCATGGTATCATCATTTCATCCACATAGCTTGTGCAAGAAAGTTGAGAGGGTTACGGCAAAAACTGGATGCACTTCGTGTACAAAACGGACAATGGTATCATACTCGTCTGTTACAAAGTTGGCATGGTATCATCATTTGCTTATTGCGCCGTAACCATGGATAATCTTCATCGTTTATCAGGATGCTTGGGCAGCCTTGACTTTGAAGGGAGGAATTTCATGAAACTTCATCCCACGTACGTACACCGTTTCCATTGCACAGCTGTAAAATTTCTTCAACTAACGGCCTTAGGTACACATCAATGTCGTTGCCGGGTTGCCTAGGGCCTTGGATGAGAACTGGCATCATAATGAACTTCCGCTTCATGCACATCCAAGGAGGAAGGTTATACATACATAGTCACGGGCCAGGTGTTGTGATTGCTGCGGTGCTCCCCGAAAGGATTAATGTCATCCGCGATTAAACAAAACCATACGTTCCTTGGGTCACCTGCAAACTCAACTTCCTGTCTTTCTTACGGTCCTCACTGTGCCATCGCATCAACTTGGCATGCTCTTTGTTTCTGAACAGACGTTTCAAGCGTGGTATTATAGGAGCATACCACATCACCTTCGCAGGAACCCTCTTCCTGGGGGGCTCGCCGTCAACATCACCAGGGTCATCTCGTCTGATCTTATACCGCAATGCACCGCATACCAGGCATGCGTTCAGATCCTTGTACGCACCGCGGTAGAGGATGCAGTCATTAGGGCATGCATGTATCTTCTGCACCTCCAATCCTAGAAGGCATACGACCTTCTTTGCTGCGTATGTACTGTCGGGCAATTCGTTATCCTTTGGAAGCTTCTTCTTCAATATTTTCAGTAGCTTCTCAAATCCTTTGTCAGGCACAGCATTCTCTGCCTTCCACTGCTGCAATTCCAGTACGGTACCGAGCTTTGTGTTGCCATCTTCGCAATTGGGGTACAACCCTTTTTTGTGATCCTCTAACATGCGATCGAACTTCAGCTTCTCCTTTTGACTTTCGCATTGCGTCCTTGCATCGACAATGACCCGGCGGAGATCATCATGATCGGGAACATCGTCTGGTTCCTCTTGATCTTCAGCAGCTTCCCCCGTTGCAGCATCATAGGGCACATCGTCTGGTTCCTTTTGATGTTCAGCAGCTTCCCCCGTTGCAGCATCACCGCATTCAGGGGGCACATAGTTGTCATCGTCCTCTTCTTCTTCGCCGTCTTCCATCATAGCCCCTATTTCTCCGTGCCTCATCCAAACATTATAGTGTGGCATGAAACCCTTGTAAAGCAGGTGGGTGTGAAGGATTTTCCGGTCAGAGTAAGACTTCGTATTCCCACATTTAGGGCATGGACAACACATAAAACCATTCTGCTTGTTTGCCTCAGCCACTTCGAGAAAATCATGCACGCCCTTAATGTACTCGGAGGTGTGTCTGTCACCGTACATCCATTGTCGGTTCATCTGCGTGCATTATATATAATTAAGTGTGTCAAAAACCATTACAGAACATCATGAATAGATAATTAAGTTACCAAATTAATAGAAGTTCATCATCACATTAAAACCAAAGTACATACATAGTTCTCATCTAACAACATATAGCTCTCCAGAGCATCTAATTAATTAAACCATACATTGAAACTATGTAAAACATTTCAATGCGAAAACAAATGTGATCATAATCGCAACCAAGGTAACAATTGATCCAACGGCATAATGATACCAAGCCTCGGTATGAATGGCATATTTTCTAATCTTTCTAATCTTCAAGCGCATTGCATCCATCTTGATCTTGTGATCATCGACGACATCCGCAACATGCAACTCCAATATCATCTTCTCCTCCTCAATTTTTTTTATTTTTTCCTTCAAGAAATTGTTTTCTTCTTCAACTAAATTTAACCTCTCAACAATAGGGTTGGTTGGAATTTCCGGTTCACATACCTCCTAGATGAATAAAATATGTCACGTTGGTCGGCATAATTTTCATAAACAATAAATGAACCAATAGTTATAAAGATAATATATACCACATCCGAATCATAGACAGGACGATGACTGACGGGGCCGGATACCAAAACCATCGCACTATATAATAACAAGCAATAAAATAGTAATAAAATTAGACAAGTATCTATCTAAAGTAAGAATTTTTTTCTTTCAGAAAGAAGATAAGAACAAGAGGCTCACCACGGTGGTACCGGCGACGAGATCGGCGCGGGCGATCGACGGCGGTGAAGACGGGAATGGGACGTGACGGGCCGCTAAACCTAGACAAATCTCGATGAAAATGGAGCTTTGAGGTCGAGCTTCGAGACGAGAAAGCTTAACTAGTGTGGCTCGGGCATTTCATCGAACACCTCATGTGCATAGGAGGTGAGGTAGAGCACCACAAAACCCTCCCCTCGCCGGCCAGAGAAAAACGGAGCACTGGAGTGCTCTGCTCGCGGGCGAGGGGTATATATAGGCACCTCATTGGTCCCGGTTCGTGGTATGAACCAGGACTAAAGGCAGCCTGTGGTCCCGGTTCAAGCCACCAACCGGGACCAATGGTGGTGGGCCAGGAGCGAGGCCTATTGGTCCCGGTTTGTCCCACCAACCGGGACCAAAGGGGCCAGACGAACCGGGACCAAATCCCCCACGAGGCCCGGCAGGCCCCTGGCCTCACGAACCGGGACCAGTGCCCCCATGGGTCCCGGCTCTGGACTGAACCGGGACTAATGGGCTGACCCGACCTGAACCAAAGGAAGGAAACATGCCACCTCCAATCGCTTCCTTGCCATGTTTCCTACCACCTCCAGAGATCATAACCACCTCATGGTCAAGGGGCTCCGATGTCACATCATACTCAGGCCCTCTCATCTCTTTTGCCTTCCTTTTAAATTTGTCCATTCGATCGGAGGCGGTCTTGCTGGTGTAGGCAGGCAATGTGTCATTCTCATCGTAAGGCGTGGTAGATCGGAACGATCCCTTGTTGGCCAAGGCGTACGCCACAAAAAGGTTGGGCTGCGGAGCCTTATTGTGAGACGCCTGCAACCAAAGCAACATGATTAAGACTTCATCACAAGGATTGGCAACTTGTATGACAAGAAAAAGCTTATGAAGAACAAATTGATGGGAAGAAAGGCATACCCAACGTTCGCCGAACCCCTTAAGGTTCAAGTTGCCTTGATGGTGTGGTGGATCCTCCATTGCGGCTCGCCGATTTTTATAATCTAGGTTTTTCTCCCTATACTCTTCGGAACACCAGTAGTCCACAATCCGCTCCCAGCACTCCCCCTTGTTGACACACCATCTCGGAGTAACCTAATTGATCAATTGCATCTCATATACGTCAAAAATAAATTGAGTGCCAGCCTGTTGAGGAAATAACAGCATGAACATGCTTTACCTGCATGTACTCATCCTTCTTAAGATGGAGGTTCCTACATGGTTTCTTATCAACACTCCTATAGCCTTGAGTTGCCTTATACCTGCGGACGGCTAAAGGGCGCGCCTCATGCATCAGATTGCGTACAAGCTTCTTGCAATGGCGGTTGACGATTGCTCGTGCCTCCTCCAAGTTCCCATCCTCGCATATACAGAAATCCTGCAAATACACGCGAGACCAATCGAGATTAGGCAATTGACTAGCAATGAATTATAGATATGTAGTGTGTGAAGGAAACTTAATGATTACCCAAAGTTCGGCAAAGATGTTGTTCGGCAAGGATTCGCTGCATACCCATTGAGGAACAACAAAGTTTTGAACCACATGAGTATCTCCTTCTTTTGTTCCCTTGTAAGAACAAACCTAGCCGGTGGCATTGTCCAATTTTTCCGGCCCACGGGTTGCGGCAAGTTTGGTTTGGGTCTATCACATAGCTTCATCAGATCAAGTCTGGCCTTAGTATTATCCTTCGTCATCTTGGGAATGTTGAACAATGTGCCAAAAATGGCCTCGGCGATATTCTTTTCAGTGTGCATAACATCAATGTTATGGGGAAGCTCGAGCTGGTGGAAGTAGGGGAGATCCCAGAAGCCTGGCTTGTGAGTCCAGGCGTGTAGTTCATTATATCCTAGGAAATACCCTGGACGGTTGGGATCGGGCTGGAGAGCATTTATTTCATCACGAATCTGTTCACCCGTCATCTCAGGCGGTGCCGAGTTTTTGACAACTTCACCTTTCATGAAGTTCATCTTGTCTAGTCTGAATGGATGGTCAGGGCGCAAATGTTTTCTATGGAAATCGAAGCAAGAATACTTGCCACCATGCTATAGCCAACGGCACTTAAGGCTCACCTTGCATCTTGGGCATGGGAACCTCCCATGCACAGACCACCCCATGAAAAGTGAATAGGCCGGTAGGTCATGCAATGAGTACTGGTACCAAACATGCATTGTGAAGTTTTTTTTGCTAACAGCATCGTATGTCCGTATCCCATTCACCCAAGCTTCTTTCAACTCATCTATCAGTGGCTGCATGTACACATTTATATTCTTCCCCGGATACTTGGGCCCTGGAACTATCAACGATAGGAATATGTGCTTGGGTTGCATCAGGACGCCTAGGGGGAGGTTGAGTGGAACAACAAACA
Source organism: Triticum aestivum (assembly GCF_018294505.1). NCBI lineage: Eukaryota > Viridiplantae > Streptophyta > Magnoliopsida > Poales > Poaceae > Triticum > Triticum aestivum. Next base: position 16,883,473 of record NC_057796.1, read on the forward strand.
CGGGCCAACAACTATATGCCTTTGACACAATACCAAACGGATTGAACCCGTCAAGTCCGATGGCGATTCGTACATGCTTTGCCTCTTCTGCTTTCTGATGATGTATTCGATCGAAACTCTTCCATGCTTGGCCACAAGACGCATGTACCATCATCGGCCTCCCATGATCATCCTTGTCAGGTCTTTTCCCATATTTGTGCCATGTCATCATTTTGGCCGTATCTTCGTTCAAGAAAAGCCGTTGAACTCTTGGCAAGATTGGAAGATACCGAAGAACATTTGTAGGGACTTTGCTCTGCTTCTTCACACCATCACCGAGGTCTCTCTCAACATACCTAGAGGCTTTGCACTTGGCACAGTACTTGTCGTCGGCATACTCTTTTGTAAATAAGACACATCCGTTTGGACAAGCATGTATCTGCTCATAGGGCATCTTAAGTGCACGAAGGATTTTCTTTGCTTCGTACCAAGTTTTAGCCATTTTGTGACCTTCAGGGAGAGAGCTACCCCAAGCGGTCATCATCGAATTAAAGCAATCTCTGCTCCTGTTGAACTGGGACTTCAGAGACATTGCTCGTCCGATGGTATCGAGCTGACACTGTGTCGTGTACTCGTGAAGAGGTTGTTGTGACGAATTCAGCATTTCTAGGTAAGCCCTCGCGGACTCCTCCGGTTCTTCCTCTGATCCCTCTTCACATGCATCGTTGAAGTCAGCTACCATGTCAGCGATCCCGGTACCATTGTCATCAGTGCGCCGACGAACCACCTCCTCTCTGCTACGTTCAGGCTCGCCATGAAAGGTCCACCGGGTATACCCAGTCTTAAACCCATGCTTCTGCATGTGTTTACCCATCGTCTTCGTCGACTGTTCTATATCGTTCTTGCATTTCAAGCAGGGGCACCAACTTTTTTTCTTGCCACTAGCAAATGCTGCCTCCACAAATTCATTGGTCTTCATCACCCATTCAACGGTCATGCCGGCCTGACTAGGGTGGCCAGTGTACATCCACGCATGATCACCCATACTTGCACTAACAGTAGGTACACCAAATTTATATTCATCAAGTTATGTAAAATGTAATTGCGACTAGATACACAAGTAATTACTTTTGATATATTATTTACGCCTTAGTTTTATTTTTTACCATACAAAAGAGAAACACGCATTCATGGGTTGAATCTTATCTCTAATAGGTAAAGATGGGTCCTAATCCCACCCGAGTACGTGTAGGTTGGGTTCGTTTCCCGTGCTCTACTCTGGTCTGAGGCAAAATTTCGGCAGCACCTCCCCGCTGTTCTCCAGATACACGTCTCGGCAACAAGCCGGGAGAATGTGTACCCGGAGAACAATGGGGAGGCCCTGACGAAATTTTGCCTCGGACCAAAGTAGAGCACGGGAAACGTACTTGGGCTGTCCATGGATAACGTGGACAATTCGAAAGGACGACGGTTATAAATATGCAGATACATGCATATTTATAAATGCCACCCTTTCGAACGGGAGACGCCTAGGTTACGCGACTTAACATGAAGATAAAATCTAGTGGCATTGGCACGACGACTGGAACACAGTAAATAGGGGGAGTGGGGATAACAGTCGAGCTCACCCCTAGATGATCCATAGAGGAGGTAGTGGACGGAGATGGCGATGGCAACAGGACCAACAGTGCTCCTAGAGGTGAAAAGATTGATCCCTGCACATCAAAGCACCAGCACAACCAACATAAGCACTCGCGGAAAATTTGAACAGAAACAAAGATGAACAAGTATAAAGAAAGGATGCATCAATCTTCTTCATATAATTGGTTTACCTGCAGATCTTATGGACAAGCATTTGAACAAAGGCAACACTCGTAAAAACAAAGATATACAGTATCTACATTTTAGTTACAATGTGGATCAGATTTACCTATATTTAATCAACATCATTATTGTAAATGTACTACGGCAGTAAGCATGAAATCCTTGTGGCCATTAATTATTTTATATGGTAGGCAACAATGTTACAGATACAATTTTCACTTGAACTTTTGACATACTCTAATTCCTCAAACAAGATTTCCTTTAGTTATAACAACAATACTATTTCCATGCTAACAATCATCAACAGAACTAGATTACATATTCTTTTTCCCCATCTCATCATGCTAAGGAGTGCAAAATCATCAATAGAACAAAATTTCTAACAAATGCGTGTAGCAAAAATGAGCACATACTATTTTCTCCAATTACAACATCCATTCATCCATCCATCAATCAATACATCCATCCATGCAGCCATGCATCCATCCATCTGGGGCAGAGGGGTAGGAGAAGGAATGCTCACCGTGGGGGCAGATGGGGCAGAGGGGGAGATGGTGCCCGACGGCCGTGCAGCTGCCTCTCCTTTGCAGTCCAACATCAGCGGAGGTGGTGCCCTGCGGCGGGGCGGCGGCGGAGGTGGTGCCCGGCAGGGGTGGTGCCGGCGCGGCGGCGCTAGGGCACGGGAGGAGATTCCGGCGACGGTGCGGCCATTGGATGAGGGGTTGGGGGCGCGGTGTAAGAGGGGGCGGCGGCAGCGCTGGAGAACGGCGGCGGCGGCGCTGGAGAACAGCGGCGGCGCTGGAACCCTAGTGTTGCTCTCTGTTCTGGTGGTGCGGGTCGAGGGGAGGGGTGGCGCTGCGATCTGTTTTTTTGTCTTTTTTGTCGGCGCGTCCGACCGGGCTATCAGTGGACTGGGCTATTTGCTGTCTGCCACTGGTCTTCCTGACGGCAAACCCTTTTTTTTCTTCGGGGGCATGTGCTGCGTGGCCGTGTTCTTTTTTGCCGTTTGCAAGTTAGCGGAGCTGACGGCGAACTCACAATCTTAGCCGTCAGTTAACGGATGAGTTGACGGCAAAGTACACTGTCACTGACGTCCGTCCGGGTGCCGTCTTTGCCGTCAGTAGGGTCAGAGATGACGGCTGTCTCATTTTTGCCGTCACCTTTTGCGTACGTTCCCCGTCTGTAATTCTTTGCCGTCTGTTATTCGTCTGTTTTACCGTCAGTTATTCTTTGCCGTCATCCACTGACGGCAAAACAGCTCTTTGCCATCTGCCCCGACGTTATGCTGACGGCAAACTAGCTTATTCATGTAGTGAAAGATGATAGAAAACTTTGGGTACGTTTGCCAGAACACTATTTACAATTTTTACATTATTATCTAATATATATACACATAAGTAATACATTCATCTATATATATATATATATATATATATATATATATATATATATATATATATATATATATATATATATATATGAATGGTCGTGCAAGAAATTCGATGATATATATATGATCGGTTCTACGAAAAATTCAATTTATATATATGCATAACATGTACAATATGTAGTAGCATAAAATATGTTTGAAATAAAAAATAATTAAATGGAAAACACAAAATTAAAAGAAAAAATAAACCATATATTGAATTCATGCTCCAGCTAACTCATCCAAAAGTCTGAACTGATGGAGGGAGGTGGGCAATATATTTCAACACTCCCCCTCACGTCTAGGCTATTTTAGTCCTTAGACGTGGGATTAATGTAGGCCGCAGAATCATTTTATTTAATACTGCGTTGGCAGGGTTTTGAACTCAAGACCTCTTGGCTCGGATACCATATTGAATTCATGCTCCAGCCAACTCATCCAAAAGTCCGAACTGATGGAGGGACGTGGGCAATATATTTCAACACCATAAACCTATAAACCCCTTAACCTTTTAGTCCCGATTGGTGTAACCAACCCGGACTAAAGGCCCCTAGCCCCCGGCGCGGGCTCGTGCCACGTGGTGGGCCTTTGGTCCCGGTATGTGACGAACCGGCACTAAAGGGGGAGGGCCTTTAGTCCCCATCCTTTAGTGTGCCAGGTGCAGTACTGCCACTAAAGGTTCTTACGAACCGGGAGTAAAGCCCGATTCTGCACTAGTATTGGTTAGAAATCAACTATCATGGCGTGCGTGCAAGAGTTAGCCACGCTCGCATAACTAATTGCAAGATTATGAATGTAGCCCTTCTTACCAAGTGGATCTGAAAGCTCTCTCACAACGCGTCTGGGTTTTGGGCTGAACTACTCAAGGCCAAGTATTATCCCAATAGATCCATTTTTGAAGCTCCTAGTAGGGGCTTGCCTTTCTGGAACGTGATTCAAAAAGTTAAGCCAGCATTTGCTTTGGGTGCGCGTTTGACCCTGGGCAACGGTAGATCAGCTCGCTTCTGGCTCGACTCTTGGTGCGATGATGCACCGTTATGGCAGGAGTATCCCTCCCAACGTTTCGGTGGCCGAAGCTTGTTCTTCAGGCCAGCCTATTATCGCCTTGAGCCCTTCTTTATCCCATGGGGAAAGGGCCTGTTGGGAGGGATTAACTGCTCGCTTGGGGTCATCAGTCTATCTCGCTCCCCCGACTCGGTCTCTTGGCAACTTTCGGCCTTGGGGTAGTTTTCGGCAGATTCGCAACAAGTTTACTATTGAGGCCGTTTTCCCTTTGCATCCGGCTTATTGCCTCTTCCAAACTAACCTATATATGCAGCAGTGGCGGCTACTATGGAAGGCAAGAGATTCTGATCAGATGTTGACGGTGACCAGCAAGCTTCGACAAGTTTATCTTACAGCAAGGTCGACCATGGGGCTTAGGGAAGCTCTAGTATTTTGGGTTACCATCGGGCCACAGGTTGGTTCGCCGCTGCGGTTTACGTAGACGCTCACGCCTGGCTGAAAAAAAGGGCGGGCCTAATGTCCGTGCTATTTAAAAACCTGTTCATGGTATTTAGAAAATGACTGTGTGTTAAAAAAATGTGTTTCATGTCCTTTCAGAAAAATGTTCGTGAAAAGTAAAAAATTATTGGTGTCATTTTAGAAAACTGTTCACAACATATAAAAGATGTATGTGATATTTAGAAAACATCTTCTAACACGTAACAAATCTTTTGTACATTTTAAAGAAATGTTCGAGTGTGGGTTTAAAAAATTTCTCTGTGTATTGAAAAAATGTTCAAGGTGATTTTTATAAATGTTCAACATGCATTTGAAAAATGTCAATTTGTAGCTGGAAAATGTTCAACTTGTATACAAAAATGTCAATGATTCTTTAATAAAAGTCGACATGTTTGAAAAATGAAGAAATAAAATAAAAAATGGAAAGAAAAAAACAGAAGAAAGAAAGACAGCATGGTAAAGGAAACTTGCAATATAACCAGACCAAACATGGTTGAAAAAAATGGCATGGAAATTAGTTTATTCGAAAATAGCCCAGGAATAAAACCAACCCACAACCTCCTCTTTGTTGTGCCGGCCCATCGACAACGCATTGTAGGCGAGGAGGTGTTGTACCTCACAATAAACGAGATACAACGAAATCACTAATTACTTGTAGCCTTTGCAAATGTTACTCCCACCTTGCATGGAGGCATCCTGTGTAGACATGTCCTAGCATGTTGCCATATCGAAGTCTCACCGATAAGTCCTATTTGTGGGGAGGGAAAGGAAGATATCCGACATGGTCTGTTTGAACGTCCAAGAGCGAAGAATGTATGAAATAAAGTGGGCAATCAATAAAAAATGACAAGGCAGTACTCTATGATAGGGCGAGTTCAGCTATGTTGGAGGAACTCGTCTATGGATCGGGCATTGATCATTTGTTTTTGGAGTAGACAACCTAGCTGATCTCATAGTTATTGGATGTTGCCCCAATCCCATGCACAGGCCGATCGTTTGGTAATCTCGCATAAGAGAGCACCGACAATGCACTAGCTAGGGCCAGCCCATAGGCCAAGCAAAAGGGGCGACTGCACGGGCCCCCAAGTGGTGAGAGCCTCGAATACTAATTATAATAGTAACCAATGTACAATTATACAATACATCCTTAATATTATTGAATACATTAAAAACAAGTTTGTAGGAGCGCAAGTTCATACCACATACTAATGGGGGACAAACCAAACCGACTGGCAAAGTCGAGTTTGATTACGTTGTTGGTCTATCTTTATGATGGTCGTCTCACTACATTATGAAATTTACAATAATTAGATATGTATGTTTAAATCAATGAATACTTTTTGATTTGAGAAATGAGTATGCATGAAATCGAACCAAGTGAATCTAAATGGGCATGTCAGATAATCGAATCATATACTTTTCTTTCATATTATACTAATGGTACAAAGCATGCACATGTTGTCGACCTAGTACTGAACCGAACTTCCAATTCATATTTATAATCACCTATAAGTTTCTGTGATTATGCTTGCGTAATATACACTAGAAACTACTATTAGATATTTGTTAGTGTATACGATCTAGAAAACCCTACCATGATATTCAATAATAACTAAAGATATATGGACACAAGCATATCATTTTGCAATAATAAAATTAATTCAAAAATATTTCCCAAACAAAGAAGAGAATTTTTGTTACATCGTACTTCCTCCATCCTAAATATAAGTCTTTTTAGATATTTCAATAAGAACTACATACAGATGTGTATAGATATATTTAGAGTGTAAATTCACTCATTTTACTCTGTAGGTAGTCTCAACTGGAATCTCTAAAAAGATTTATATTTAGGAACAGAGGGAGTAGAATTTAAATTTCTGAACAAAATTTTCAATGATATAATTTTCAACTGGATAGTAAAGAATAATATAAGTTTTATTTAGAAACATTGTTATGTGTCTAACTATTATAACCAAGTAGTAAAAATATTATACTAATTAAAACTTAATGTGGTACAATTAATCTAAAGTATAAAGCTTTAGTATGAACAAAATATTGTTTCATATGTCACTGGGTTAAAAAATGATTTGGACCGGTTATAAAACATGTATAAGAGTAAAGAAATAGCTGCACATCCTATCGGTTTGGTCCAAATAAGAAACCGTTGGCAGGTTTCCATTTAGGATTGAGCTAGTTGTATGGTACAATGCCAGTTAGAAGATGTTTATGATAATGCATTTACACTTGACGATATTTGTGATATTGATGAAGAGTGTAATTGGAAAGGACTAGGCGTGTCTTTGTACTGTTGTTAGTTATTCATTTTTCAAAAAAGCTGAAGGAAGTTTCATTGTAATCAACTCAGTTTTCCCAAATTTGTTGATTTTTGCCATTTTATACTGATACATGTTTCTTTTGTACAGGAGATATAGTTTCTATTATGAAAGACATAAAACACACACTTTCTTTTGGTGTTGTTATAAGAGGACACGATTTTACATATCAGATGTTCCTTTTGATTTAAAGAGGCCCAATTTCAGAAAAGTTGTTAAAGCATCAATTATCCGTAGTATACCTTGGGATGCTGATATGTTTATTGTGCTCCACCCAAGCATGAATCAGGTTTACTCCAGAAGAAGCATGCATATGATGGGACCAAGAAGACATGGTTTTCCATTTTCTGCAGTGGGTTATACTCCCATGAATATGAACTTTCTAAAGTGCAGGTATGTTTTACTACATAGTAATTTTGATAATATATATGGATTATAACTAGTTATTGCTTTTGCAGATTGGACCTTTTGTAGTTGACCAAGTCTTGCAATGAAGAGATCCAAAAGCTTGTTTAGAAATGGTGTGGATGTATAACCCATATTTTAGGGTTACTATTTTGAATTAAGCTGAATAATTAAATACATGGTATATGTTTATAAATAATTGAGGTAAGAAGATATGACAGATTATTATTTCAAGGAATTCGAATAGAACTATAATTTTTGCATGCATAAAATATTAGATGGAAATAATTACACACTAAGTAATAGCCTATAGAAGTTTGCCTTATGCAGAATTCTTTTAAGCTAAGGAAGCATGAGAGAGCTAAATAGAAAACGTGCTTGACCTTTGCATGCGTACGTGTAGTTTTACAAAGGAGAAATATTTACAATTAGAACACATGCATGTACTCATGAGAGAGAGAATCGTGGGCCTATCTAGTTGTGCTGGCGGCACAAAAGAAGCATCAAGTTCAGTGCATATACCCATGTATGTACGTGCTCACATTGTGGTGCAACATACTATATCTGGTGCACCGGGGCAATTGATACTACCGGTGCACGTGCACCAGACCCTGTTGCACACTGAAAAATATTCGAAAAAATGTAGACAAAATTTAGTGCATCAACACAACATCAATCTATGTTGTGACAAAAATTCAAATCAAAATTCAAAACACTGATCAAGATACAAAAATGACAAATTTGACGTTAGTGTGCTAATGGGCCAAAACTGAAGCCCAACTTGTGTTATGTACTATTCAGTGTCAAATTTGTCATTTTTGTATCTCAAGCTATGTTTTAAATTTTAATTTGAATTTTTGTGACAATATACATTGATGTTGTGCCAATGCACTATTTTTCGGATTTTTTTGAACATTTTTGCATGTGCAACGGACGACCGGTGCATTGATAGGCAAAGGTCATTGTGGCTACGGCTCAGATATTTTAGCCAGCAACCGACGATTGGCTTCTATAAATAGGAAGTCGCTGTTGCTGCTTCAAACCACAACTCCAAGAGAATGAAAAAGAGCAGGCCAGATGAGAGCGGAGTGAGGGGGAGATGCTACAGAACCAGGGCTGGTCCTGAGATTTTGGGGGCTCAGGGCGAAACTAAAACTCGGGGCCCCTTAATACTTGAGGCTTTGCAGTTTGCCCCTATTAATCAAGTCTCAACATTTAATTCATAATTGAATTTCCAAGAGAATTTTTCAGAATGATGAATTCTGGAATGCATGAATTTTTTATAACTTGGATACGATTTTTCCATAGTCCAAAGCTCATAATTTTTCAATGATGTGAGTGAATCCACATACAATTACATAAGACAATTTGTAAAATTTCCTACAAAATATTTCAATCCAATCCAAGAGGTCATCATCTTTAAAAAAATCAAATCAGAGGAAAGCAAATGTATAGCAGAAGTCATGCAAAGTTCCATCAAAATATTTCAATCCAATCCAAGAGGTCATCATCTTTAAAAATCTACGTATGCTACAAACTAAAAGCCAATCACCTCAATCCTCAACATTGATCTAATTAATTATTTCTAACAGAAATGATTGAATTTGATCATTTATACTTTAGAAGTGGTTGAATTTCATACTGGTAATCTGATATACCTTTGGATTGGTGTTGACGATCTGCCGCTTGGCGATAAGCCGATAACGCGATTTGCAGTGATTGACGTCTCATGGGAGGCCGCGCTGGGCGGTGTGGCCTTGCCGTGCGTGTGCATACGCACCCGAAGCCTAGATAGTGGAGTTCGTCGGCGTCCGGGTCAGAGTTGGAGCGTGGCCGCTTGTGATTGATGATTAACAAATTCGCGATTGGAGCGAACTTTTTTGTAGCGAAATTTGAGGAAAGGGAAATCTTGGCGACCTAGTTAAAGAGCAAACGTAGCGAACTATTTTTCTGTTGAGGAAAGCGATCTTGTTAGAAGTAGCCTAGCGATCAGAAGATAAACTCGGAGGGTCCTTGAGTCATGGGATTTGCGTTCCTTTTTCTTCCTTTTGATTTGATCAGAGCGTGTCTACGTGCGGGCGTGAGGCAGCGTGCCTACCTGGTGGTCTGCCAGTTACGATCCTACCTATGCCATGGGGCCCCCTAGATGTTGGGGCCAGGCCGGCCGCCCCTCCTGTTCCCCCTCAGGGTCGGCCCTGTGCGGAACATAGTCGTAGAAGAAGGGTGAGGGGGGAAGTGCTAATGAGCCTACAGAGATAGTTAGCGAGCCGACGCAGAAGATAACCAAGCTGCGGATGGAGAATATTCGTTTACAATGGTGCAGCGTTTATACAGTGGCGGGCCGTATGATAAGGCCAAAAAGCTGTGTCACGGACCTATTGAAAACATGATGACTCGCACTTTTGGGTTGGCCTAATGACGGCGAAGAAACATCTTTTCCGCTTTGGATCCTTCATGATAAAAGATGGGTCGGAGATTCGTTTCTGGGAGGACATTTGGCTAGGCAATGCTAACCTCCAAGAACAATGTTCAGTTTTGTACCACATTGTTTGTGATAAGAATGATACTCTTGTGAAGCTGCTCAGTTCATTCCCGACGAATATTTCTTTCAGGCGGGATTTGATTGGCCCCGTCTTAGGTCATAGCAAAATATGTTATCCTAACACAAGGACGTGATTTGTTTCGCTGGAACCTCACTACATCTGGGTCCTTCATAGTCGACTATGGATCATGCGCTCAGTCATTCAGAGGTCCTAGTGAATAATAACAAAAAAATTTCATCTGGTACTGTTGCCGATATGTCAGAATTTTTCATGATCATTTTTCGCTGGAACCTCACTACATCTGGGTCCTTCATAGTCGACTATGGATCGTGCGCTCAGTCATTCAGAGGTCCTAGTGAATGGAGGGAGAAAATTTGGATTAGGGGGCCAAGTACTATTAAAATAGGTTGGGGAGAGCCAAACCTAAGGAAACTAGATGTTTAGTAGTAAAAATTTCTAAGTCTACACTGTTCATTAATAATTTAGTAGCAAAATCATGATGTTAGGGGGGGGGGGCAGACCTCTGTTGGCACCCCTGTCTCCGCGACTGGGTATAATTGAAGGGGAGTTGTGCTAACCAAAGATAACGTCGCCATCGCAATTGGCAAGGAAGAAAGAAGTGTAGTTTTTGTATTCTTGATGAGACAATCAAGCACCTCTTTTTTCAATGTAAATTTGTTCGTTTTACGTGGCCAGTCATCCAAGTAGCGTCTAATTTGTACCCATACACGAGTGTTGCCAATATTTTTGGTCACTGGTTCGATGATATTCCAAATAGATTCACAACGCTAATAAGGGTGGGAGTGTATGCCTTATTATGGGAGCTTTGGCTATGTAGAGATAATTTGGTTTTTGAGAGCAAAATTTCCTATGCTTTACATGTTATTTTTCACTGTACGCACTTCCTTCATACGTGGTCTACATTGTACCAAACGGAGTACCGATCACTGTTCAAGGCGGTGTGTATACGTTACACCGAACAGAAACCAACCGCTGTTCAAGGCGGTGCGTATGCGATTGGAGCGGGTGGCCAGGGACGTTTTTACCCAACATGGATGGCAGCATAATATCCGGATCGGTCCACCACCTCATTCGTCGTAGGCATAGTGTCGGTCCTATTTAACGGTACTGTTGCTGATATGTCAGAATTTTTTATGTCAGTATATTAGTGTTTTGCTGTGTGCATCATAATTATGCAGAGACCCGATATTGCTCATCATACATGGTATCCGCTTAATGCTACATTTTGAGGTAATAAAAATGCCCATTATCAAAAAATAAACTGAACGACGAAGTAGGTGCTACCAAAGTTGTTACTGTAAATAAAACAGTCTCACGCTGTGAATAAACTTGCTTATGTTCACTGATGATGATTGTCAAGCGAGCAGAATTATACTTTTGTGCATTCATCAAAGGGCCAAGGCAAACATCCATCTTTCCACCGGTATTCCTTAATTTAAGGTTAGATCTAGTGGGTAACCATCCAGGTCATAGCTATCCAAAGAGACGAGAGGACGCGAATGCCACACTACAATAAGTAACTAACTACAACTAGTCGTCAACCCGTGCATCCGCACGGGCCTATTTCTGATAGTTGTTTCATGGAAACACCTCTTAGGAATTAATAGGGAAATACTAATTATAGTATATTTTTGATTTATTGCAAGTACAATAACTATGCGTGGTTCACAAATTATGTTACACTAATATTCTTTTGTCTTGCAATTTTTGTACTGGTTGGTTGATCTGTACTCATGCTATTTACCAAAGGAAAAGTTAGTGCATGATACACAAATAATATATGCATGTTTCTTCAGATATATACAAATATTTTCTGAAGAAGCCCAAACTTATTCACATAAACAATAATTAGGACGTATAGTTTATGCTAAAAAGGATTAATATAATTTCCATAACAAAACTATACCATCTATTCCTTACATTAATAGTTGGATTAAATCTTGTCTGCATGTCAAATCCACAATCTAAAATTTACACCTGTTACAATACTATCATACTGTACGGAAAACCACATAAGCTCCTTTCAAAATGAAACTGCACTTTTTTCAGAAAAATGCACATTTGGCTAGCTTAATTTAGGAAAACATAGATACTTAGTTTATATCTATTAGCCTATGTTTGAATGTTTTCCACAAATTGGAACATAATATGGTGTATACATATGTATACTTTTGAAACATTGCTTTTCAGAACATATAATTGTTTCCACCCTAATCCATAGGATGGAAATTTATATATTTTGACAATTAGCTCCAAATTCAAGTATTCATATTTAGGATCTTCAGTGGTTAGTAACATTTTTATGACTTTCAGTTGGGTTTTTATTGGCAAACTTAATGTTTGAGCATCATTAATATTTACATCTATCCATATAGATAAAACAATATCCCGAGAACAAAAGGTAACTTATTCCATGTAATATAAATATATGTATAATGGGAGGATCATTTTATGAGTAGTCTTGAAAAGGGATCCGAGCAGAATAGTCTCATAATGATATAGTATTAATTTTGTGGTACTGAGTTATTTGTTAAAAACATATTATTTATACATGAAACGTTGGAATCCCATTCTAAATTCCATGCAACATTTCATCAGATACTTAGCTCTTAACAGAGAGAATACCTATCAATTTGGAAATACGTTTTTTCATAAAGAGTTCAGGTAATAAATTAAAAAGAAAGAGGACTAACATACTGGCGTAAATAATTGAAGAGCAAAAGATTTTTTAAAAATAATACCATGTTTATGATGACACTACCCCCAACCATTTTTCTTTTTCTTTTTTGCATTTCAGATATGGTAGAGAAAGGGCCCAAATCCAGCAGATATAATCAATAGTGCAGCCACATCTGTTAAGGAAGGGCGGGATAGTAGAAAAATAATATGGTCAAGTATAGCAGGAGTATCACTATTAACTCTCTCAGATATGTTAGGAGCATCTTAATGGATAACATGGTGTAAAAGTAAACAGATTCTTACAACACTGTAACATTGGTGAAGATACTGAAAAATTCAAATGAAGTACATTAGAATAGAAGTATATAATGAGTCTATGTGATATATATTAGAAACCTACATGCCCTCAGAGCATCAATGACAGACTCTCTTCTGCACGTTGATGATAGAATAATGCTCCTGGACCCTCAAGTGTTAATAGCTAGATAGAAAAAAATATAAGTACTGTACTTATCATTCTGATAAGCACGGCTTAATAAATCGAAGAAGCTTTCTTTGGAACAAAGTAGGATCATATATTTTTCTGCTAATGATATACAAATCCAATCCCAAAACTGTACATACAGGATTAAACTGGGACATCAAGAATTTCGATCTATACATAATCAAGAGAAGAACAAAAAGCACATATAGTTTGATGATTGAGTAACTATTTTGTAAGCTCCAGTACCATAAGTCCCACTCTCATTACCTTTCATAGAATGGAGATACAACGAAGTAGGCGAGGACTCCATGCCAGAAGACCCCAGTCCGAGATGGCATTCCATGCATCCTTCCTACTTTAACAATGCACGGCCACATCTTACGCATTCTAGGAATTTTATGTCAGTGCAAACATTTGATAAGGAAAGGCCACAGAACATTGATCCGCCAATGAAAAAATATACAAAATCAAGCAGTTAGGTGGTAATATAGAGTTAAAAGAAACAGTTAGGAGATATATTAAGAAGTTAGGAGGAGAGAGATCATGCATGGCATGGCTTGCATCTTATCTTGTGCAGCCATTGACACCGCTGGAACTCACCAACACATAGTAGTCTGGCACCACTCCCCGGTTTCCTCTCTTCCTGCTGTGGGTGAGATCGCCTTGTAGAGAGCCCTCTTTCATCTACTACATATGGCTGAGTCGGTGTTGCAACATCACATCTGACTTTTTGTCCTGTCACATCTGTGTTCTGCAATGAATTGAAAGAATGGAGAATAGAGAAGGGATCCTGCACTAGTAGAAAACTGGGCTTTGGTCACAGGGCAATATTCACATTTGTCCCGGTTCAGTCACGAACCGGGACTAATGTGAGCATTGGTCCCGGTTCGTGCGGCCAGGGGCCTGCCGGGCCTCATGGGGGCATTGGTCCCGGTTCGTCCGGACCCTTTGGTCCCGGTTGGTGGGACAAACCGGGACCAATGGGCCACGCTCCTGGCCCACCACCCTTTAGTCCCGGTTCATTCCACAAACCGGGACTAAAGGGCTGGTCCTAGTTGCGGCCAGTGTTTAGTCCCACCTCGCCAACCGAAGGGCGCTCACACCAGTTTATAAGCCCGTCCCTCTATGCCTTGTTGAGCTTCTCTTAAAGTGAAAATAGATGCCCTTATACAGGGAATTTCACTATTTACTGTGAATTTATGTTTAATTTTCTCTATAAGCGCATCTATGTTCATTTTTTTATATTTATAAAATAAATAAACCTTAACAAAATAAATAAAACTAAATAAACCTTAATAAAATAAAAATAAAATAAACTATAGTAACTACAATAAATAAACCTTAATAAATTAAGTAAAAATAGCAGCAGTAAAATAAATAAAAATAGCAGCAGTAAAATAAATAAAAATAAAATAATCAAAGTAAAATACATAAGTAATTACAAATAAAATAAATAAGTTTTTTGTTGTAAGTAGAAACAAAACAAAACAAATAAAGCAAAAGAGAAAAAAACACGAGCCATCTACTCCATAACCGCCATATCTGGGATAGAGAAGGGCGATCCCTTGGAGTGGGATTCACATACAGTTGTCCGTAACATCTACCATTCGAGCCTAGCAGGTGGAACTCGGATCTGTCAACAGTGTCAAAGCGGCAAATAGCAGGCGGAGGAGAAACCACCGATGTCATGTGTAGATCCCTTCTAGGTCTTGCGGATCGTGCTATTACAGCAATTTGGTTGGTTGATCCCAAAAAAAAAGGAATTTGGTTGGTTTTCTTGAAGCCCTAGCTTGTTGTGTCGTCCTATTCTCTCAATGCAATTTAGCAAATGCTACTACAGTACAGTAAAGGGCACAAAGAAAAAGCACGCAGTGAAGGAAAATACCTCCATATCAAAGCTGCTACTTATCTTGTTGGTTATCAGGATGTGGATATGTAGAATTTTCTCTAGCCACGGCAACAGACATGCATTCATCTAGGGGGTTCACTACAGAACAAAATAAATGCTGACGTTAGTTGTTGAGGGTACGTTTGACATCCCTGAGAGACTAGAAAATGAAAAGATGAATCGTCAAACCTGGATGAACAAAGACACTACCAAGTGGATGAATCTGATGGCCTGTCCTCCCTTGAAGATCATGCGTCCTCCCTTGAAGGCGCCACCAGGGCCATGGACGCCTCATACACCGCCGCCAACGTGTTGTAGTGATGAGGTATCGTGCAGGATCTGACACAGGATCACCTTCAGGCAAGACGAATAGGTCTTCAGGGGCACGACGGCAGCGGCGGCGCCATCGCCGGGACTGGTGACGACGGCGGCGGCGAGCGAGCGGGAGGGTGGCGGCGGCTGCGTGCGAGTGGGAGGCCGGAGGATCACCACTCATTGTGCTCGACATATCACTACAAGAAACCTGTTAATGCATGACGGATTTCTAATGACATTTTTCGAAACTCTCATCGATGACCTGGTAAAACCCCACAAGCCCGGTGAAAGCCTGCTAAAGCCCGTCTAACCGTTCCCATATAAAAACTTAACCCTAAATTCCCTCCTTGGCTCCTGCATCGTGTCCCACAGCACGTCGCCACCCCTCGTCCCTCCCACAGCTCGTAAACCTTAATAAAATAAAATAAAATAAACTATAGTAACTACAATAAATAAACCTTAGTAAATTAAGTAAAAATAGCAGCAGTAAAATAAATAAAAATAGCAGCAGTAAAATAAATAAAAATAAAATAATTAAAGTAAAATACATAAGTAATTAGAAATAAAATAAATAAGTTTTTTGTTGTAAGTAGAAACAAAACAAAATAAATAAAGCAAAAGAGAAAAAAAAACAGAGGAAAAAAATTATGCCACCTACTGGGCCACCACGGCCTGAATACGACTAGAAACCTATCCATGGGTCAGGATTCAGGCCCGCAGAAGGCCCAGTAGGCCCCACAGGCAAAGAGAAAAGTTAGGCCCGAAAGCCTGCAGTTGAGGAGTCCGAGAGGGTGGGCGCAGCAGCGCTTATAAACCACTCTCGAGCTCTCTTAACTAGCGAGGTGGGACTAAACTTTTGACGCGGGGCAGCACAAGGCCTTTGGTCCCGGTTGGTGCCACCAACCGGGACTAAAGGGGGCATTGGTCCCGGTTCGTGGCACCAACCGGGACCAAAGGCCTTTAGTCCTGGTTGGTGCCACCAACCGGGACCAATGAGTTCCCTATATATACCCCATCGCCACAGCAGAGCACTCCAGAGTGCTCTGTTTTTTCTGGCCGGCGAGGGGAGGGCATTTTGGTGCTCTAGCTCACCTCCTATGCACATGAGGTGTTTGATGAAATGTCTGAGCCACACTAGTTAATCTTTGTCCTCTCAAAACTCAACGTTCGAGCTCCATTTTCCCCAAGATTTGTCTAGGTTTAGCGGTCCGTCACGTCACGTCCCCGTCTTCACCGCCGTCGATCGCCCGCGCCGATCTCGTCGCCAGCACCACCGTGGTGAGCCTCTTGTTCTTATCTTCTTTCTGAAAGGAAAAAATTCTTACTTTAGATAGTTACTTGTCTAATTTTGTTACTTTTATTATTCCTTCTTATTACATAGTGCGATGGTTTTGGTATCCGCCCCCGTCGGCCCTCGTCCTGTCTATGATTCGGATGTGGTATATATTATCTTTTTATAACTATTTGGTTCATTTATTGTTTATGACAAATATACCGACCAACGTGACATAGATTTTATTTATCTAGGAGGTGGTTGAACAGGAAATTCTAACCGACCCTATTGTCGAGAGGTTAAATTTAGTTGAAGAAGAAAACAATTACTTGAAGGAAAAAATAAAAAAAAATTGAGGAGGAGAAGATGATATTGGAGTTGCATGTTGCGGATGTCGTCGATGATCACAAGATCAAGATGGATGCAATGCACTTGAAGATTAGAAAGATTAGAAAATATGCCATTCATACCGAGGCTTGGTATCATTATGCAGTTGGATCAATTGTTACCTTGGTTGCGATTATGATCGCATTTGTTTTTGCATTGAAATGTTTTACATAGTTTCAATGTATGGTTTAATTTAGATGCTCTGGAGAGCTATATATATGTTGTTAGATGACAACTATGTATGTACTTCTATTAATTTGGTCACTTAATTATCTATTCATGATGTTCTGTAATGGTTTTTGACACACTTAATTATATGTAATGCACGCAGATGAACCGGCAATGGATGTACGGTGAAAGACACACCTCCTAGTACATTAAGGGCGTGCATGATTTTCTCGAAGTGGCTGAGGCAAACAAGCAGAATGGTTTTATGGGTTGTCCATGCCCTATATGTGGGAATACGAAGTCTTACTCTGACCGGAAAATCCTTCACACCCACCTGCTTTACAAGGGTTTCATGCCAAACTATAATGTTTGGACGAGGCACGGAGAAATAGGGGTTATGATGGAAGACGGCGAAGAAGAAGAGGACGATGACAACTATGTGCCCCCTGAATACGGTGATGCTGCAACGAGGGAAGCTGCTGAAGATCAAGAGGAACCAGACGATGTCCCAATGATGCTGCAAGGGGGAAGCTGCTGAAGATCAAGAGGAACCAGTGCCCGATGATGATGATCTCCGCCGGGTCATAGTCGATGCAAGGACGCAATGCGAAAGTCAAAAGGAGAAGCTGAAGTTCGATCGCATGTTAGAGGATCACAAAAAAGGGTTGTACCCCAATTGCGAAGATGGCAACACAAAGCTCGGTATCGTACTGGAATTGCTGCAGTGGAAGGCAGAGAATGCTGTGCCTCACAAAGGATTTGAGAAGCTATAGAAAATATTGAAGAAGAAGCTTCCAAAGGATAACGAATTGCCCGACAGTACATACGCAGCAAAGAAGGTCGTATTCCCTCTAGGATTGGAGGTGCAGAAGATACATGCATGCCCTAATGACTGCATCCTCTACCGCGGTGCGTACAAGGATCTGAACGCATGCCTGGTATGCGGTGCATTGCGGTATAAGATCAGACGAGATGACCCTGGTGATGTTGACGGCGAGCCCCCCAGGAAGAGGGTTCCTGCGAAGGTGATGTGGTATGCTCCTATAATACCACGCTTGAAACGTCTGTTCAGAAACAAAGAGCATGCCAAGTTGATGCGATGGCACAGTGAGGACCGTAAGAAAGACAGGAAGTTGAGTTTGCAGGTGACCCAAGGAACGTATGGTTTTGTTTAAGCGCGGATGACATTAATCCTTTCGGGGAGCACCGCAGCAATCACAGCACCTGGCCCGTGACTCTATGTATGTATAACCTTCCTCCTTGGAT
>NC_057796.1:16937208-16939441 GCF_018294505.1 Triticum aestivum
GTGTGGTCGGGGCAGGCCGGGGGCGTGGGGCGGCGTCGGGGCAGGGGCTCGGGCCGGGGCGGCGCGTCGGGGCAGGGCGCGTGGGCCGGGGCGGCGCGCCGGGGCAGGGGCGCGCGGGCCGGGGCGGCACGTCGGGGCAGGGACACGGGCCGGGGCGGCGCGTCGGGGCAGGGCAACGGCGCGGGGCGATGGCGACGAGGAGTGGGCGGTGACGAGGAGCGGGCGGCGGGACGGCGACGGCGAGCACGGGCAGCCTGGCGGCATCGACGAGCACGGGCAGCAAGTGCGCGGGGCGGCGACGGCGGGCACGGGCAGCATGGCGGCGTCGATGAGTTCGGCGTCGTCGGGGGGCAAATGGTCGATGAAACTGAAAAATTTACAAGTCCTGCTTATATACGGAGAGCATTGGTACCGGTTCATGGCAGCAACCGAGACCAATGCCCCTCTTTAGTCCCGGTTGGTGCCACCAACCGGGACCAAAGGTCTTTTTTCAGCAGCCCAAAGGGCGGGAAGCGGCGGCCTTTGGTCCCGGTTGATGGCACCAACCGGTACTAAAGGGGGGAATTGGTTCCGGTTGGTGGCACGAACCGGTACCAATGCACCCCTTTAGTATCGGTTGGTGCCACCAACCGGGACCATAGGCCTTGTGCTGTTGCGCCCGCGTCGAAAGTTTAGTCCCACCTCGCTAGTTGAGAGGGGCGTGCAGTGGTTTATATGCCCCACTGTCGCTCCCCTCTCGAGCTCCTGTCCATTGCAGGCTTACGGGCCTAATTGTCACTGCTATGCCTCATGGGCCTTCTGCGGGCCTGAATCCTGGCCCATCGATGGGTTTCTAGTCGTATTCACGCCGTGGTGGCCCAGTAGGTGGCATATTTTTTTTCCTGTTTTTCCTTTTTTTTGTTCCCTTTTTTTCTTTATTTATTTTGTTTTGTTTCTACTTACAACAAAAAAACTTATTTATTTTTTTTTATTTTGTTTCTAATTACTTATTTATTTTACTTTATGATAATTCTTTTTGCTATTAAAGTTTCTAACAAAAAAAGTTCTTTATGAAAATTCTTTTTGCTTTCAAGGATTTTGAATAGAAAATACTTTGATAATTTTAGTTTCAATAATACTAGAGGTTGCTTATAATGTTTTGAACAGAAAATACTTTGATAATTTTAGTTTCATAAATTTTATTTATGTTATTAAAGTTTATTTTATTTTGTTTCTACTTATATATTTTATTAAATTTTATATTATTTTGTTTCTAATTACTTATTTATTTTATTTGTTATTTTTCATGCACCATTTTTCATGCATTTACTAATTATTTTGAGCTATAATACCCTAAAATTGAAAAACATTTCAAATGAACTCTGAAAAGGTTGAAAGTTGGCATGGTATCATCATTTCATCCACATAGCATGTGCAAGAAAGTTGAGAGGGTTACGGCAAAAACTGGATGCACTTCGTGTACAAAACGGACAATCTCTTTCGAAGTATCAGGATTTCTTAAGGAAACTAGTCTGTTACTCCCTCCGTAAACTAATATAAGAGCGTTTAGAATACTAAAGTAGTGATCTAAACGCTCTTATATTAGTTTACAGAGGGAGTACAAAGGAATTTCATTTTTTTAAACTTATTTGAACTCCTGACTTTTTGTGTGTTCAAAATGCACCATTCAAAGCCACATCATCAATTTTCAACCCTTTCTGACTTCATTTGTTATTTTTCATGCATTTATTGATTATTTTGAGCTATAAGACCCTGAAATTGAAAAACATTTCAAATGAACTCTGAAAAGGTTGAAAGTTGGCATGATATCATCATTTCATCCACATAGCATGTGCAAGAAAGTTGAGAGGGTTACGTCAAAAACTGGATGCACTTCGTGTACAAAACGGACAATGGTATCATACTCGTCTGTTACAAAGTTGGCATGGTATCATCATAATAGTTGCGGGAGAAAGTCTTCACTTTTTCTTCGCTTGTGTCATTTGCTTATTGCACCGTAACCATGGATAATCTTCATTGTTTATCAGGATGCTTGGGTCAGCCTTGACTTTGAAGGGAGGAATTTCATGAAACTTTTCATAATCTTCAGACATGTCTGTCTTGCCCTCCGCTCCCACGATGTCCCTTTTTCCTGAAAGAACTATGTGGCGCTTTGGCTCATCGTATGATGTATTCGCTTCCTTATCTTTTCTTTTTCTCGGTTTGGTAGACATGTCCTTCACATAGATAACCT
>NC_057796.1:16939451-16940110 GCF_018294505.1 Triticum aestivum
AACTGAAAAATTTACAAGTCCTGCTTATATACGGAGAGCATTGGTACCGGTTCATGGCAGCAACCGAGACCAATGCCCCTCTTTAGTCCCGGTTGGTGCCACCAACCGGGACCAAAGGTCTTTTTTCAGCAGCCCAAAGGGCGGGAAGCGGCGGCCTTTGGTCCCGGTTGATGGCACCAACCGGTACTAAACGGGGGAATTGGTTCCGGTTGGTGGCACGAACCGGTACCAATGCACCCCTTTAGTATCGGTTGGTGCCACCAACCGGGACCATAGGCCTTGTGCTGTTGCGCCCGCGTCGAAAGTTTAGTCCCACCTCGCTAGTTGAGAGGGGCGTGCAGTGGTTTATATGCCCCACTGTCGCTCCCCTCTCGAGCTCCTGTCCATTGCAGGCTTACGGCCTAATTGTCACTGCTATGCCTCATGGGCCTTCTGCGGGCCTGAATCCTGGCCCATTGATGGGTTTCTAGTCGTATTCACGCCGTGGTGGCCCAGTAGGTGGCATATTTTTTTTCCTGTTTTTCCTTTTTTTTGTTTCCTTTTTTTCTTTATTTATTTTGTTTTGTTTCTACTTACAACAAAAAAACTTATTTATTTTTTTTTATTTTGTTTCTAATTACTTATTTATTTTACTTTATGATAATTCTTTTTGCTATTAA
>NC_057796.1:16940259-16941396 GCF_018294505.1 Triticum aestivum
ATAATTTTAGTTTCAATAATACTAGAGGTTGCTTATAATGTTTTGAACAGAAAATACTTTGATAATTTTAGTTTCATAAATTTTATTTATGTTATTAAAGTTTATTTTATTTTGTTTCTACTTATATATTTTATTAAATTTTATATTATTTTGTTTCTAATTACTTATTTATTTTATTTGTTATTTTTCATGCACCATTTTTCATGCATTTACTAATTATTTTGAGCTATAATACCCTAAAATTGAAAAACATTTCAAATGAACTCTGAAAAGGTTGAAAGTTGGCATGGTATCATCATTTCATCCACATAGCATGTGCAAGAAAGTTGAGAGGGTTACGGCAAAAACTGGATGCACTTCGTGTACAAAACGGACAATCTCTTTCGAAGTATCAGGATTTCTTAAGGAAACTAGTCTGTTACTCCCTCCGTAAACTAATATAAGAGCGTTTAGAATACTAAAGTAGTGATCTAAACGCTCTTATATTAGTTTACAGAGGGAGTACAAAGGAATTTCATTTTTTTAAACTTATTTGAACTCCTGACTTTTTGTGTGTTCAAAATGCACCATTCAAAGCCACATCATCAATTTTCAACCCTTTCTGACTTCATTTGTTATTTTTCATGCATTTATTGATTATTTTGAGCTATAAGACCCTGAAATTGAAAAACATTTCAAATGAACTCTGAAAAGGTTGAAAGTTGGCATGATATCATCATTTCATCCACATAGCATGTGCAAGAAAGTTGAGAGGGTTACGTCAAAAACTGGATGCACTTCGTGTACAAAACGGACAATGGTATCATACTCGTCTGTTACAAAGTTGGCATGGTATCATCATAATAGTTGCGGGAGAAAGTCTTCACTTTTTCTTCGCTTGTGTCATTTGCTTATTGCACCGTAACCATGGATAATCTTCATTGTTTATCAGGATGCTTGGGTCAGCCTTGACTTTGAAGGGAGGAATTTCATGAAACTTTTCATAATCTTCAGACATGTCTGTCTTGCCCTCCGCTCCCACGATGTCCCTTTTTCCTGAAAGAACTATGTGGCGCTTTGGCTCATCGTATGATGTATTCGCTTCCTTATCTTTTCTTTTTCTCGGTTTGGTAGACATGTCCTTCACATAGATAACCT
>NC_057796.1:16942291-16943109 GCF_018294505.1 Triticum aestivum
CGGGACCCTTTCCAAAGATTACGTGTAAATCATTGACCATAGCAAGTGCGTGATCACCGGTACGCATGGCGGGCTTCTTCCGGTGATCTGCCTCGCCTTTTAAATGCTTGCCTTTCTTTCGACATTGATGGTTGGTCGGAAGAAATCGACGATGGCCCAGGTACACATTTTCTTCCTGCATTTGTTCAGGTATATACTTTCAGTGTCATCTAAACAGTGCGTGCATGCGTGGTATCCCTTGTTTGTCTGTCCTGAAAGGTTACTGAGAGCGGGCCAATCGTTGATGGTTACAAACAGCAACGCGTGCAGGTTAAATTCCTCCTGTTTCTACTCATCCCACGTACGTACACCGTTTCCATTGCACAGCTGTAAAAGTTCTTCAACTTATGGCCTTAGGTACACATCAATGTCGTTGCCGGGTTGCCTAGGGCCTTGGATGAGAACTGGCATCATAATGAACTTCCGCTTCATGCACATCCAAGGAGGAAGGTTATACATACATAGAGTCACGGGCCAGGTGCTGTGATTGCTGCTGTGCTCCCCGAAAGGATTAATGTCATCCGCGCTTAAACAAAACCATACGTTCCTTGGGTCACCTGCAAACTCAACTTCCTGTCTTTCTTACGGTCCTCACTGTGCCATCGCATCAACTTGGCATGCTCTTCGTTTCTGAACAGACGTTTCAAGCGTGGTATTATAGGAGCATACCACATCACCTTCGCAGGAACCCTCTTCCTGGGGGGCTCGCCGTCCACATCACCAGGGTCATCTCGTCTGATCTTATACCGCAATGCACCGCATACCGGGCATGCGTTCAG
>NC_057796.1:16943268-16943770 GCF_018294505.1 Triticum aestivum
AACATTCTCTGCCTTCCACTGTAGCAATTCCAGTACGGTACCGAGCTTTGTGTTGCCATCTTCGCAATTGGGGTACAACCCTTTTTTGTGATCCTCTAACATGCGATCGAACTTCAGCTTCTCCTTTTGACTTTAGCATTGCGTCCTTGCATCAACAATGACCCGGCGGAGATCGTCATCATCGGGCACATCATCTGGTTCCTCTTGATCTTCAGCAGCTTCCCCCGTTGCAGCATCATAGGGCACACCGTCTGGTTCCTCTTGATGTTCAGCAGCTTCCCCCGTTGCAGCATCACCGTATTCAAGGGGCACATAGTTGTCATCGTCCTCTTCTTCTTCGCCGGCTTCCATCATAACCCCTATTTCTCCGTGCCTCATCCAAACATTATAGTGTGGCATGAAACCCTTGTAAAGCAGTACTAATGGGGTTGAGACCTTTAGTACCGATTCGTGCCAATTATAGTGTGGTACTAATGGTGCAATTTTCAAATCCTCTACCCCC